>NW_028261395.1:2453390-2673352 GCF_051295495.1 Thamnophis sirtalis
ATCACAGGGAGCATTGCCCCACAGATTCATCATAAGAGCCGAGGTGGCGCAGTGGTTAGGGCGCAGTACTGCAGGCCACTTCAGCTGACTGCTATCTGCAGTTCAGCGGTTCTAATCTCACCGGCTCAAGGTTGACTCAGCCTTCCATCCTTCCGAGGTGGGTGAAATGAGGACCCAGACTGTGGGGGGCGATATGCTGACTCTGTAAACCGCTTAGAGTGGGCTGAAAGCCCTATGAAGCGGTATATAAGTCTAACTGCTGTCATCTTTCCACTGAAGCTGTGGAGCAAGCTTCCTTTTCTAGACCAGAGAACCCCAATGCCAAGGACTCGCAGACAATCAACATTCCATGGGGAGAGTTTTTTCACAGACCAGAGTGGGTGTGGTTTCACATGCTGTCTACGTCTCGTGGATGGAGCGTCGCTTGTTTGCGTCCCCCAATTTCTGGCATGCTACGGACCGGTGCTGGTCCATGGACTGGGAGTTGGGGACTCCTGTCAGTGGCATGACTATTTTGCCAACAATAGTTGACTTTTCCTTCTTCCTTATTATGAAATTGTATTGTATTGTATTGTATTTAATGCATTTATAGGCCGCCCAATCCCGGAGGACTCCGGGCGGCCTATAAATGCTAAGACATGGAGCAAAGATGGGCGATTTCATTTTTCATTTTTGCTCCCACTCTGTGGGGAATGCTGGCAGTACATAATGGGAAAGAGCCGAGGTGGCGCAGTGGTTAGGGTGCAGTACTGCAGGCTACTTCAGCTGACTGCTAGTTCTGCAGCTCGGCGGTTCTAATCTCACCGGCTCAGGGTTGACTCAGCCTTCCATCCTTCCGAGGTGGGTAAAATGAGGACCCAGATTATGGGGGCAATATGCCGACTCTGTAAACGGCTTAGAGAGGGCTGAAAGCCCTATGAAGCGGTATATAAGTCTAACTGCTATTGCTAAAGAGAGTGACAGTTGGTGAGTGGTGTGCAGAATCCCCAAAATGAAGAATGCAAAGTCAACAGTCACATGGAAAAGGTTTAAATTTCTGCCAAATGGTGCACTGGTGGCCAAACGCATCTATCTAGGGTGGGATATGGCGCTAGAGACTAGAAGGATATCCGTTAAATGGAAAGCTGTTCCAAGCACTCCCAGAAAAATCAGCGTGCCAAGAGCTATATTGACAGCGGATCGCAATCAATAACGGGAAAGAAACACAACTGCATGTTTATTTAGTAATTTTATATGCAGTGTTTATTTTGTTTTCAGAGTATCTCATTTTTTTTCCTGCAGTTCAACAGAGATAGATGACATGCTCAGAAAATCTACAAATTTATTGCTGACCAGAACTTTAAGCAGTTGTTTGCAAAACCTCATTAAAAAGCCTCACATAGGTTTGACAGAGGTAAGTGCTGAGACATATATTGATATTCTAATATTCAATACATTGTCAGGGGCTTTTCAAATATTTTTCGGTCATTTGGGGATTTCCAAACTTTCTCCTTGGGAAACATGCAATTTCCCCAGAACTTTTTAAAATAAATCAGGAATTGTGGATACGTTTTTTTTAAAAAAAAAAAAATACATCCTGGTGTTTGATCCTGTGGTTCCCCTGGGGAGGGGATTTTCAGGTAATTTGAGCTCATATGTTAAATCTGTAGTGCTTGACAGACTCCTAAAGTTGGTAGATTCCAGTCCAAATAAATGGTGAAAAAAATGGCATAGGAAAATATGTTTTATCCAGCACATAGATATTCTGTAGGGAACAACTTAAGGTTTTCTTAGTGGATAATCTAAGTGTAAAAAAGATTTTCCTGAAGCTAGAAAAATTACACATAATGTTCACAGTGGAGGTTTTTTTCCCACACATTGGTATTCCACATTAATCTGCCTTTAAAATAGACATTTTTTTTAAAATAATCAATCCATGACATGCTATATGTTAGATTTTGTACTATGTGGTTTAGGAGGGGGCTCTGTAATTTAACAGTGGCTTAAATATAATCTGAAACTTTTAAAAAGCGCTTTATTACAATTTGTTCTTGTATCTCTCTTTTCACTTTTTCTTTTTTAAGCTGGTGCAAATTATCATAAATACAACGCATTTGGAACAGGCTTGTAAATATCTTGAAGACTTTATAACTAACATTACAAATATTTCCCAAGAAACTCTCCACACAGCAAGACTGTATGGTCTTTCAACGTTTAAGGTATGGGAGATGTGATCAGTTTCCAAGTCTAAATAGCCAAATTCCTAATTTCTAGATATATTGCTTTAGTTTCATGTTTTATGTGCAATATATATATATATATATATATATATATATATATATATGTGTGTGTGTGTGTGTGTGTGTGTGTGTGTGTGTGTGTGTGTGTGTGTGTGTGTGTGTGTGTGTGTGTGTGTTGTATTTTTGCTGATAAATAAATGGATAAATAAAGCACAAATACAACACAAATAACAAAGTAACAAAGTAAAAATATTGGGTTATCTGCAGTTCAGCGGTTCAAATCTCACCGGCTCAAGGTTGACTCAGCCTTCCATCCTTCCGAGGTGGGTGAAATGAGGACCCGGATTGTTGTTGGGGGCGATATGCTGACTCTGTAAACCGCTGAGAGAGGGCTGAAAGCCCTATGAAGCGGTATATAAGTCTTAACTGCTATTGCTATTGCTATTTTTTGCCTGAAACTGGAAGGATATCAAACGCCATCAAAAACAACATCTGCCTATCCCAGGTCCTTGGGAAGGACTTAATATTGGACCTGGGTACTTGAGAGACCGCCTGCTGCCAATTACCTCCAATAGACCGATTAGATCCCACAGATTAGGCCTCCTCCGAATTCCATCCGCTGGCCAATGCCGACTGGCGACTACCCGGAGGAGAGCCTTCTCTGTGGCTGCTCCGACCCTCTGGAACGAGCTCCCCGTGGAGATTCGAACCCTCACCACCCTCCAGGCCTTCCGCAAAGCCCTTAAAACCTGGCTGTTCCGACAGGTCTGGGGCTAAAGAGCTGTTGCCCCCGTCTCGAATGGTATGACTGTTGTGAGTTTTAAATTATATATTGTTATGCTTGCTGTTTTTTTAAAAATTTCTGTCTGTATCCCCCTTCCCCGGTTCGAGTTGTGAGCCGCCCTGAGTCCCCTTCGGGGGAAAAGGGCGGCATATAAATATAATAAACTGAAACTGAAACTGAAACTTTTGCCCCCCCCCCTCGAATGGTATGGTGGTTGTGTGCTTTTAAATTGTGTATTGTTTTGTTTGTCTTTTTATTCCTTATCTGTACCCCCTTCCCTGACTTGGATTGTGAGCCGCCCTGAGTCCCCTCCGGGGAAAAGGGCGGCATATAAGTGCAATAAATTCCAATTCCAATTAATAGAAGGATAAAAATGCCAAAATTCAACCTAAAATTCTGGCTGGCTGTGTGATCAACCATAAAAAATAAAAAAGGGATTCATGTGTCCACTGTAGAGACTATAAAATCAGGTTTATAAGATTTCAAACAGCTAAGTTTAACCGAACTGACTTAGAAGTAAGACCCTCTCTGTTCAGTGAAATTATTCCAACTCATGCGTATAAAACAGCAAATAAGTTTCTGTAGGAGGTTTATGCAAGGAATGTGTTTGTATCCAGGTGTGCATATCTTTTTTATCAATTCATAAATTTACTCGTGGCCTTATCCTAGAATGATCATTTTGAAACTGCCCATTTCAAATGTAGTTTGTCGTACGGTTGTTTTGAGAGGATTCAGACTTTGTATTCTTTGGCCTCATGGAACCAGCTGCACGATCTGTTAAATCCTACCCCAACAAAGGTATTATTTTAATACTTTAGATAATGACCTGTGTTTACTTTAGATAACGATCTGTGGAATAACAGTGCAAATAAGGGGGTCTATGTTTCTCATTTCTGAACCTATTCGTACAAATTCGGAATGTTTTCTTTCGCTGACTTTTTTTTTTTAAAGTGCACAAAATCAGGCATCGGTTAATTCCCTAACAATTACATCTTAAGTTTCAAGTAATTGCCTTACTGTGTATATACCCAAACAGGGCAGGATTTTACAGACCAACAATTGAAAAGGGGATTATTCCCACTGAGAGTAATTCTGTCTTCAGCACTTTTATTTTGTAACTAAATCTAAAATGATACCTATCAAATTCCGGCATTAGTCTCTGTCGTCAAGGTTAAAGGAAGATGGGAAGGATAAAGAAATGCTCAAGGGATTAGCCTCTTGTATTTTCTGCGTGGAGAACATTTAGTTACCATTACCGTGTGAAACGTTATAAATAGGGCCAATGGGAATTGTTAACACAGCGAAGTTCATAACAGCTCGTCAGGTATTCTCTGTTAAATCCCTCTTCTTCATGGTGCTCAGCTGTTTTGCCTTCAGTTTATTAATTAATTAATTAATTAATTAAATTTATAGGCCGCCCAATCCCGAAGGACTCCGGGCGGCTTACAAAGAGAAAGAAAAAAGAGAAAAGAAAAATTAAAAAAAATTAAAATTCACAACACACATTCGTTCTAGTCGGGGCTGGACCCTACATAATAAGGTCAACAGCCTCAGGCCTGCTGGAACAGCCAGGTTTTAACGGCTTTCCTGAAGGCCATGAGAGTGGGTAGGGTCCGGATCTCTGGGGGTAGCTGATTCCACAGGGTCGGAGCAGCCACAGAGAAGGCTCTCCTCCGGGAGCCCGCCAGCCGACACTGACTGGCTGACGGTATCCGAAGGAGGCCCAATCTGTGGGATCTTACTGGCCGTTGAGTGGTGTTTGGCAGTAGGCGGTCTCGCAGATAGGCTGGCCCTAAGCCATGTAGGGCTTTAAAGGTAATAACCAACACCTTGAATTGTGTCCGGAGACCAATTGGTAGCCAGTGCAGCTCGCGGAGGATAGATTCAGTTCAGCGGTTCTAATCTCACCGGCTCAAGGTTGACTCAGCCTTCCATCCTTCCGAGGTGGGTGAAATGAGGACCTGGATTGTTGTTGGGGGCGATATGCTGACTCTGTAAACCGCTTAGAGAGGGCTGAAAGCCCTATGAAGCGGTGTAGAAGTCTAACTGCTATTGCTATTGCTAACTATATGACGAGCAATAAATCATATGAGAAAAAACCTAATTCATTTAAGCTGCATTGTAACTTCTTCAACTTCCCTATCAGAGCCTTTTTAATTATATGAGCGAAATCAATATTCTTCAGGTGTGCTGGGCAATTGGCATTTCCCTCCTCTTGGTGGAATAGTCCTGTTGTAAACAAAACTTCACTTTATGAAATATCATAGAACTTTGCTTTGAATATTAACATCGGCTGACCATTAATTTTATTGATTTTTAAGAAAACCTTTTACAGTGTCCACCAAGAATCTCTCTGGCAGATCCTATGTTTGTACAATGTACCGATGGTCTTTATTATTATCTTTAATAGGACTTATACCTATGATTAAACTGCTGTATTAAGACCAAAAATGGCCATACGGACATCTTTGAAATTACTACCACAGTTAGACGAGGCTGTATTCTATCATCGCTCCTCTTCCTCCTGGTCCTTGATGGTCTTAGATCAGGAGTGTCAAACTCAACTTCGCTGAGGGCCGCATCGGGGCTGTGGTTGACTGTGGGGATGGGGGTGGCCAGGCCTGACTGGGTGGGTGTGGCCAATTGGGTGAGCATGGCCAGCTTGATGCCCTGACTGAACGTGGCTGACTTGGTGGGCATTGCCAGATTGACGGCACTCCCCAAATTGCTGGCATGTTTCCTTTTCGCACTGGGTAGACTGGGCCAAAGCGAAGCAAGCCGGCCCCTTACATTTTCCAGGATGGGCTCTGCAGGCCAGATCTGACCACATCACGGGCCGCGTGTAGGCTGGAGGCCTTGTGTTTGACACCCCTTTCTTAGGAGTAGCACTGGCTGTCTATTGGTCTTCGGATACGCTTCAAGGCGCTAGTCGTCACTTATAAAGCCCTTCATGGTATTGGACCTGGGTACTTGAGAGACCGCCTGCTGCCAATTGCCTCCAATAGACCGATCAGATCCCACAGATTAGGCCTCCTCCGAATTCCATCCTCTGGCCAATGCCGACTGGCGACTACCCGGAGGAGAGCCTTCTCTGTGGCTGCTCCGACCCTCTGGAACGAGCTCCCCGTGGAGATTCGAACCCTCACCACCCTCCAGGCCTTCCGCAAAGCCCTTAAAACCTGGCTGTTCCGACAGGCCTGGGGCTAAAGAGCTTTTGCCCCCCTCCTCGAATGGTATGGTTGTTGTGTGTTTTAAATTGTGTATTGTTATGTTTGTCTTTTTATCACCTGTCTGTACCCCATTCCCTGACCGAATTGTGAGCCGCCCTGAGTCCCGCTCGGGGAAAAGGGCGGCATATAAATGAAATAAATCCAAATCCCAATCTAACCCGGAAGGCATTCATTATTCTGAAGAATAGCAATAGCAATAGCAGTTAGACTTATATACCGCTTCATAGGGCTTTCAGCCCTCTCTAAGCGGTTTATTTTTCTTGGCCCACAACTGCTGGGTTTACAGAATTTATTTCAAGCAGTTATCCTTAAGTTAGTAATGCTATATTGACATTTTTAATATTATTTTCTTTTCAGGATGCACGACATGCTGCCGAAGGGGAGATTTATACAAAACTTAACCAGAAAATTGATGAATTTATCCAGCTTGCTGACTACGATTGGACAATGATTGAGCCTGACGGGAGAGCTAGTGGCTATTTAATGGATTTAATTAATTTCTTAAGAAGCACTTTTCAGGTTTTTACTCATTTGCCTGTAAGTATAGAAAATCAAATCTATAGCAGTTCACTTTTTAATTTTCTACGTTATCTAAGGACATACCGGGTAGATGGGAGGAGAAAATCCCCATCCCTGGAATGCAGAAATGCAGCACTTACATAGGAAAAATGTAGATTAGGTTTATTCTTCCCTCCCTCCTTTTGTTTGGCTGTGAAAAAGCAGTTTGAAAGCATTGGCTCCTGTTTTAGTTCAACTCCAGTTAGCAAGGCAATCCTAAGGAGGTGGGGGTTAGGTCAACAAACCACCTTTATAAATAATGGCTACATATGGTAATCATATTTAAGATTAACCAGCGATTATCTGGATGATTTAGTAAACTTTGATAAATCCCAAGGGGAAATAAAAATGTCTTGTAGTCTTGGATTTTCAATAAAACCAAAAGAAGGAAGAAGTTCTTTTTTAAAAAAACAATTTAAACCAAGGGTTTAGTGTTGTTTCTAAGCAAGTCTGTGATCAGCTTTGGGACAGTAGGATAGGATACAAACTGGAAGAGCCGAGGTGGCGCAGTGGTTAGGGTGCAGTACTGCAGGCCACTTCAGCTGACTGTTATCTGCAGTTCAGCGGTTCTAATCTCACCGGCTCAAGGTTGACTCAGCCTTCCATCCTTCTGAGGTGGGTGAAATGAGGACCCAGACTGTGGGGGCGATATGCTGACTCTGTAAAAACTGCTTAGAGAGGGCTGAAAGCCCTATGAAGCGGTATGTAAGTCTAACTGCTATTGCTATTGCTATTATAGTGCAGTACTGCAGGCCACTTCAGCCGACTGTTATCTGCAGTTCGGCGGTTCAAATCTCACTGGCTCAAGGTTGACTCAGCCTTCCATCCTTCCGAGGTGGGTGAAATGAGGACCCAGACTGTGGGGGCCGATATGCTGACTCTGTAAAAACTGCTTAGAGAGGGCTGAAAGCCCTATGAAGCGGTATATAAGTCTAACTGCTATTGCTATTGCTAAATCTTAAGAGTAATAATGTCAATCAGAAAAACAGCTATGCTCAATAAATCAAGGATATCCCTATCCCGTTCAATGTCTTCCCTTTTCCATTTTTAGTGAGCACTTTGGACAATTACCGTAGATAATTTTACACTGTGGACTTGCTAACTTACACCTTTTAGACAGTCATGCACATTATTTGGGAACAGTAATCACTTATTGCAGGAAATCAATAAATATTCAAATAAGTAAAATGAGCATTTGGCTTTAAGCATTTTTTTTTTTAAAAAAAGAAAACTTGTTGCAGTTATAGGCTCAAATTAGTCTGGGGATTTGTGTGGGGATCTGGATAGTGACTTGAAGGCCCACATTAAGTCTAGCCGTAATAGTGTCATTAGTATTGAGTTATCAGGATTCACCCTCCAGTTTTAAAATAATGAATGCTGCTCATCAATAACTTAGAATTAGTTAATGGCATTCTATGCTTCCTTTAGCAATAGGAAGAGGTGGAGGTCTTTTGAGTTCTCTACCCATTTTCTGCTTCTTATGAATGGTTGAATGTTTCCAACTGCTCCTATCAAATGGGACCAGTTTTTGGACCATTAAAAGCAACATAACCCATGTGCTATGTTTTAATCTATATACTATGAGGACTGGGAGGGGTAAAATAAGATTTCTGAACCATTTTTATATAGCTGTAAACTTCAAAAGGTGTTTTTAAAAAATAGACACTATTGAACTTGATTAAATATATATATATATATATATATATATATATATAGGAGGAAGATCACTACTTCCATTCTCTGTCCTTCGGCTCGTCACAAGAGACCATCCAGACAGAAACCCAATATTTTTTTACTGTTGCCTTTTTGTTACATTTGTTATTTTTGTGCTGATAAATAAATAAATATTTACTAGTCTCCCTTTATTTATTTATCAGCACAAATATAACATATATATATATACACACACACACACACACACACACATACACATATACACTTTTATTTAACATTACCTGGTTTACTATAGGGGAATGTATATTAAAACCACATTTACAGGTATGGTGTAAATTGGTCCTTGTCGGTCAATGCTTTAGATTTTGTGCATTTTTTGATACTTTTTCCCTCACAAGCTTTTATTTCACATTTATTCGGAAATTCAAGTTATGATGTGATTGTTTCGTTAGTGTTATTGGATCAGATATATTGTGCTTCAGTTAAATGAAATTATCAATGTGATGTCTTGGTTGTTAGTCTGGACCCTTGTCGTTTCGTCTCCTACAATTGTTTTCATATCTTATGTGAAAATACCCTATGAATCAATCAATATTGTTCTGGAATTTTGAGTTAGGAAAATCCTTGCTATGATAGATAGATAGATAGATAGATAGATAGATAGATAGATAGATAGATAGATAGATAGATAGATAGATAGATAGATAGATAGATATTGCCACGATTTCCCCTTCAGCCACTTTGGGGGAGAGAGATAAAGAACTAATGTTTAAACAGTTTAGTTCACAGAACACCTTTATATGAAGATTTCTACGGCTAACACACTACTCTTTTCAAGATCTGAACTGATGCATATTCAACCAGGGCTATCCTGCAATTTTTCTGTAGAATCTGTGGCATGAAAGGTCATGTCAACGTGTTGTGAAGACGGCAGAAATAGGGCAGATCAGGGCAGCTATCCAGAAAATGAAGTTAAACGCTTCTATCTGAGAATGCATTTGGAAATTTTATCCAGATCTTTACACAGAGACGATGAAGGTGCAGATCTCATTTTATGTCATGTATGGAGATATGTTTATATCCCTAGTCTGAGAAAATAAACTAGTTCAGAAGAAAAACAATTTCATTCCAAATATTTCCTTGTTATTAATTACCTTTATGCAGGAAGTTATTAAATAAATATATGATGAAAACGTGCAGTACGCTCAGAATATAAAACATGTTCCCATGCTTGAAAATGCAGGGGTAAAAATGATTTATTGTACGAAAAACAAGGTTAGAATTGATGTGAAGACACTTCTTTCTGGATAAGTTGAGAAACATTTATTCTGACTAAATTTCTTCATATTCTTTGTAGTTGGAGTAGGAGAACCTACTCCAAGAAGAGCCGAGGTGGCGCAGTGGTTAGGGTGCAGTACTGCAGGCCACTTCAGCTGAACTGTGATCTGCAGTTCAGCGGTTCAAATCTCACCGGCTCAAGGTTGACTCAGCCTTCCATCCTTCCGAGGTGGGTGAAATGAGGACCCAGACTGTGGGGGCAAGTTGCTGACTCAATTTGCTTAAAAAATTTTGTAAACCGCTTAGAGAGGGCTGAAAGCCCTATGAAGCGGTATAGAAGTCAAATAAATAAATAGATAGATAGATAGATAGATAGATAGATAGATAGATAGATGATAGATAGATAGATAGATAGATAGATAGATAGATGATAGATAGATAGATAGATAGATAGATAGATAGATAGATAGATAGATGATAGATAGATAGATAGATAGATGATAGATAGATAGATGATAGATAGATAGATGATAGATAGATAGATAGATAGATAGATAGATAGATGATAGATAGATAGATAAATAAATAAACCTATTCCATTTTCTGCTGAGAACATCCCAAGTAGTTGTGAATGAGGCTGAAAGCCCTATTAAGCGGTATAGAAGTCAAATAAATAAATAATAAATAAATAAATAAATAAACAAACCTATTCCATTTTCTGCTGAGAACATCCCAAGTAGTTGTGAATGAGGCTGAAAGCCCTATTAAGCGGTATAGAAGTCAAATAAATAATAAATAAATAAATAAACAAACCTATTCCATTTTCTGCTGAGAACATCCCAAGTAGTTGTGAATGAAAAAAAAGTTTAATCTTCCAGAGAAGGAATGGATATGTGCATAAAAATTACTTGTCCATCTTGGGCTATATTTTATTCCAGGATGGTTAACAAATCTACAGATTCCTCTATATATTCCCCAGCGTATTCTGCCTAAAAATATTTAAACTGGGAAGAGAGAGGTGTTTTCTACATGCAATATACATGTTCAAGGGTTCAGTTAAGGCCTCTCGCTAAAGCCCTAACTTTAGTACGTGAGAATATACAAGAAGTCCCAACTGATTCAGAATAGGATCTCATGTTGATGATTTTCTGAGATCTCACAGAAATCATAAGGCTGAAGGATTGGCTTTCCTCATCAAGTAAATACTGGGCTTTCAAGGGAAACTTTCCATATTTAAATAAAATGCTTTCCTGCTTTATTCTCCCTGCAGCATCACCTCCCATAATAAGGAGGGTTTTTTTTAAACTTCTAAATGGAAATAAATATTTTGGTTGGGATAGGAGGACAAATAATAGCACACTTAAGGTAACACTTTGATTAACTTAAAAGTCAGTAAAAACTCGAGTTAAATTTAAAATATTGAAATATTTCTCATAGGCACTTAAGCAATTACGGAAATGCAGATCTTTCAGTGTATATCTCACAACTGGAACATCACCTGCTAAATCTGAAACAAAACCCTATATGCCCTCCCTTGGCTTATGATCATTATTTTTATTGATAAAAGTATACTTTTAGGATATTATTATACATCAGAACAGATCTTGAAAGGTGTAGATTTTATCAAGCAGTGGCTTTGCTATTGTGTGAGATTTCCGTGGCTCCTCATTTCTGCCGAAATCCTATTCCAGATAAATTTCCAAACTTCCTGAGATCAATCACAAATCAACCTAGCTTCACTTAGAGAAGCATTTTTATTAATGGTTTCCGTATGTAGAAAAATTATATCTGGATTTTTTTTTCTAGAAAGCATGGGTAATACCCATGATTAAGATAGTTGAAAATTATAACTTAAAACTATGCCAGTAAAATCAACAAACACTGTAAATAAAATCATGGAACTTGACTTCAACTAAAAATAAGGAATAATGGTTTATCAATTCCGAAGACAAGTAAGAAACTCTCTAGTAGTTAAGTAGCTGGGCATTTTTAGCTTTTTCAAACATAACATATTCAGCCATAATTTTGTTTTAACTTGTGCCTACTGACATCTTCAGAATATAATATGATTGATATAATGGTCATACTGAATTAAGGTTTCAGTTGGAATTCTCTTCTCTCCTTTCAATAGAAAAATTTTAAAACGTGAGGGAAAGTATAATTTTTCAATTTTTTTTCTTAAGAAATGAAATTTGAAATAGAAATGCAGTAAAGAAAGCAATCCAGATTATGTATGAATCTCTGATTTTTTTTTAATACATACCAAGGGCGTCAGATGCTAGGGTGAGGACAGATGTTTCTGGAGAAGGTTTACCTATGTGCTAGTTAAGAGTTGATAAAGCCATGGCACGACAAAACCACGCTCGACTAAAGCGCGCCCGATTAAACCGCGTCGCTGACGTCATCAACAGGGCGACAACAGCAAGCGCGGAGAAAGAAGGGCGCTTTAAATAGCGCTTTGAAAGCAAGCCGATTCAAGTTAAGGTAAGGGTTAGGTTTAGGGTTAGGTTTAGGGTTAGGGTTAGGTTTAGGGTTAGGTTAAGGGTTAGGATTAGGTTTAGCGTTAGGTTAAGGGTTAGGTTTAGGGTTAGGTTTAGGGTTAGGTTAAGGGTTAGGTTTAGGGTTAGGTTTAGGATTAGGTTTAGGGGGGTTAGGTTTAGAGGTTAATTTTAGGTTTAGCGTTTACAGCGTGCTTTTTTCTCCGCGCTGTTGTTGCGCTGTGATGACGTCAGCTACGCGGTTTCGTCGAGCGCCCTTTAGTCGAACGCGGTTTTGTGGTGGAACCGATAAATTAATGTACCAACTTGATGGCATTATCGTCATTATCAATGATAGATTTCACACAACTGATACTCTTGAAATATGTTGGACATTATGCCAATTCAGAGGAAAACGATGAGACTTGTAGTCCAACATGTTTGAAAGGCTCCAAATCCGAGAAGGATGACCTCAGGTTGACATTGTATACATGGCTGTTGTTGTATAATCATTCTTTGATTTTTATTTGCTTTGTTCTTCAAAATTTCTTTGCTTTTCCCTTTTCTGTTGTCGTCACTTGATAGAAAAACACTGACGTAAAATAAAGTCAAAAGACCATACTTGTAATGAAAGTAAGCAGCTTTCAAAACTTTGTTAATTACTGTAATGGCAGAATATATATATATATTTATGAAACGTTACTTCAGATTGTCACAAATCCCTTAAGTGTGTTTTAATAGCGAAAGCCCTTGAATAGAACCGATGATAACAAGGAAGGATTGTATCACAAGTAGATGTGAGCACACAGGAAGCTTAAAATAACTGGATGATTAATCCTTTGGTTGGTGGCATGTCGTGGAATTTTATTCTGGAGAATTTTGGAGCTTGAGGCTTTTAGAGATGGAGGGTTAGCGCTGGGCTGCTAAAAGAGAGGGATTTAAATCCCCCACCTATTATGTATGTGAGTATGCCATCTATAGCAATTCGGATCTATTCAGATTCTAAAGTTCTCATACTAATTGAATAGATGCTCAATTTTATTCAAGTGCACGCCAGATAAATCTTTCCATTCTTTTGGAAGAAACACAATTTTATGCAGAGTATTTTAATGTCCTGTGCTTTATATTATTCCTTAACATGTCTGAATATCAGTTTAGGGTAAACGATAACCTATTGAAATAAAATTAGATTAATTAGACGCGTACCTGTTAGGCTTTTACAGATTACAAGCGGGATTCGTTGACTTTTATCAAAACGAGGTTAAAAACCATTCATATTTCGAATCATATTTTTAACTTGTTGAGATGTTTAGGAAATAAAGCTTAGAAGTAGGTGTTAATTTATTTTCTCGAGGGTCCCATCACACGCTCACACCCCCCCCACACACACCTCTGTTACTCAAATGCAATTTAATGTTGACAAGTGTATTTTTAATTTACTTTCTGTTTTGATTGCCTTGCTGATTTCGTTCTCAGAATAACAACAATGACTATGCAGCCATGTCGGTAAGTAGATTGCAAGCTTGAGAAAAGCATGCCCTTGGAAAAACTTAACTATGGACTGCCTGCAGGCTTATTGCTTTAGTATTGAGTGACTTATTATAAAGCCCCCTATTTTGGTTTGATCTGACTGACTGCTAAATTGTTATAGCAGCATGCAGAATCCGAGTCGGAGACTCACCCTGGTCTTTTGGACAGAAGGCAGAAGGAACTTTTTAAAGTCTCATAGAAACATGATACAGCCTGTGTTGCATCTGAAATGAGACCCATTCAAAGGAAACTTTTAAGACCTCTTGGATTTTGAGGTCAGGTGTCAAAATGCAACGATGGGATGTGCATACGAAATCAGGTTAAAATGGCCAGATAGTGGCTGAGAATAATAGAGCTGGTGAAAGTTTTAGCCTCTTTTAAAAACATACTTTTTGAAGGGAGGAGAATGTCTGTACCCAAATGTATTTTCATAAAGATGATGGATTGCTTTAAAGGATCTGTGCCCCCATTATTTTCAGGTCATCGGCTTATTTTAAGTATTTTACTTTAGCCCAACACAATATTTGCATTTCGATGAACCCATTGCAACTTTTAAATAGGCAGAATCGTTTGTTATTAATGCATAATTGAATTCTGTCTGCCTAGGTTGCATTATCTAAATTACGTTTGTTTCAGTTGATAGTATTTTTGCATAATTTTCAACATCCACAGCGTAATTTAAAAAGGACAAGTTACTAAAAAGTTTTTTTAAAAAAATATGATTCAGATATGTAAAATAAAAGCAACCAAATTTAATGGCTGGGAGCTATGTAAAACGTTCTGCTGAATATTTTAAGAGTTGGAGAAAGAGTTAGGGAAAACTGTAATACCGCTTTCACATTTAGCTATCTTTAGTAAATGCTTAATAAATCTAATTTGATGCATTTAAAAATAAGCAAAAGTTAGCCACGAAATTAACCGTTTGAACCAAATGTTAGTGGTATCAATGGAGAGCAGAAAAACTGATCTATTTACCACTCTAGATTAAATAATCCCTTTCACTCTTCCATTGTGAAAACTGATGTATTCAAGACAAGAACTGGCCAATAATTATGAGGCAACATGTAATGAGATTAACTGCAGATATACCGGAATATATAGTCATAAAGGAATGGATAATGTGAAACAGAGAGTGCTAGCTGACAGATCCTTTTATATACTCATATTCCTAAATTAGCTGCTTTCAGATGCTTTGGAATTTATTCCATTCTGCTTGTTTTGAAGAGTTTTTGACCAGTACATTTAGAAGGCGCAACTAGAGGAAGTTTGCACAATAATAAGTGAATTTTGACCATGCAGCAAAATGACTGCTTTTCCAGTTTTTTTATCGTTCTAACAAATATATTCGATTTCAGGAACTAATTTACATTGCAGTTTTAACATGGGCACTTCCAAATTTTGCACTTATGTGCTCTTATAAGCAGCTTGAATTTCAGACAGAGCTGCTTATATTTGCCTTTTAAATTTGAGAAATGGCATATCCCAGCGTTAAATTGAAATCTTGCTTGCATTATACTTGTAAAATTGGAAATATCAAAGAAGTTATTACCTGAAACAGTTAGTTCTTTTGTTTTATTTCTAGCTTTATCAGTTTCTGCATTTTATTCTATAGCTCTTAGTTTTTTGACATGCCCCTTATATAGATAATGAAACTAAAAGTATTTAGGTAAATTCTGTATTTACAGATGCTAAAGCTGTGATTCAACATTTCCCAGTTATTTTTATACTGTCCTATATAAATGGAAATCTGTACCAAGACTTATGGATTAATGATCTATTCCAAGAGAGAAAGATACTTATTAGCTCAATGCACATATATTTCCTTTAGGAATAAAGTTTCTTGCTTCCCATTAAACGAATTCAAAGTTGACACTTATTCAAAATAAGTGTCGATTGTTATGACAATTCACGGACCTGAGATTTTGCTCTGATAGCAAACATTTATGAGAATTATGCTTTAATTTACTAAAAGATGATTTCTAATTTGAATTTGAACTTTATGAAGAATATATTTAGGCGTTTTAAAAATTGTATAAGGTCACCCTAATTTTGTTAATTGAATATTTTGGATCCAATAGATATATCCAAATTAATTAATTTTTCATTATCTATCTATCATCTATCTATCTATCTATCTATCTATCTATATATCTATCTATCTATCTATCTATCTATAATTTTCAAATGTATTTGCCATCCATCTTGTAATACAGGAAACTTAGCCTTTTAACTAATTTTTAACACTGAATTTTAATCATCCTTGTCTCTTTTTAAATTTTATATGTTGTTTTTGTGTTTTAATATTTTATATGTCCCTGCATGAGAGAGATGGGTGGTTTCAAAATTTGATAGATAAATAAATACTACTATAATTGTTAGTTAGTTAAAAAGAAAAAGAAAGAGTTAGTTGCCCAATAAATTAGTTTTGGTGATTTTTTTTATCATACAAAGTACTTTTCACAACAGAGAATGTTCCAAATATACTTGTTTCTGGCTTTCCCTTCATACATATCCATGCTGTCTATTATGGCCAAGCAATTTGCAGAATATTCAATTATATAAAACTAAAGCACAGAATTGACCAAGGCTGTCTTCACATCCTTCTTAAGCTTTTATTTATTAGTCTTGCTTTGCTGAATATTAATTTATTACAAATGTTTGAATCTTGTAGATATTTAAGCAAATACATTATAATTACTAAATAAATACTATCGTAATAATAAAAAATTACAACTCATCTCCATATTCATCTCAGTTTTGGTATATCTCCTGTTCTCACTTCAGTCCCCAAATGCATATTTAAAAAGCAGTTTGAAAAACAACTTCCTTGGAGTGAGGGTGTTGATCTTATGCCTGTTTGAAGGACATTCCACGGGAGGGATCTTCTCCAAGGAACACTTATCTGAAGGTCCCTTGTGAGTCATTATGTTTCATACAGGGCATGGACTATCGCCAAGCACTTCCTGCAGGCATCCTTTGGATCAAGTGGTCTTGAAGGTGACCAGGCCCCAAACCATTTGGAACTTTAAGCCTGATCGCCAACATAAACTGTCAAATAACCCAGATTCTGCAACAATGGTGTTATATGATGATGCCATTTTTTAAAAAATTAATATGTGGTCACTTCATTTTGCACTCATTGACTTATCCGTATGTTCAACCCAATTGATATATAATCTACCTCTGCTTTATATATTTATATGAAATATTGTTTCCAATGTATTATGTGGCTCGGTTGCCTTGCGTTGTGGCATGATGTCACGCTGGACACATGATCACAGAAATGTCAATGGCTCAATGGCTTAAGAGCCGAGGTGGCGCAGTGGTTAGTACTGCAGGCCACTTCAGCTGACTGTTATCTGCAGTTCAGCGGTTCAAATCTCACCGGCTCAAGGTTGACTCAGCCTTCCATCCTTCCGAGGTGGGTGAAATGAGGACTCAGACTGTGGGGGCGATAAGCTGACTCTGTAAACCGCTTAGAGAGGGTTGAAAGCCCTATGAAGCGGTATATAAGTCTAACTGCTATTGCTATTGCTATTAAAGAAATAGAGATGAACACCGTCTCCTAAAGTCAGCAACGACTAGCGGGCTAAAATCCGCAGGGACTTCTTCCTGCTCTTGGTTGTGTGTCAGATCTTCTATAAAAGCAACTTGTTCCCCATGTACACCTTATAATATGGGGGAATATTGTTTGTTATCCAATCAGCAAGAAATTGAACAATTTGTTCAGTATTACAAGAGACATTCATGTGTTGGAGAAGCAAATCCACAGAACTCTTCATTTATATATTCCTTGGACTAGACCTTGTAACCAAGATAATTTGCAAGGGCTGATTGGTTTTCTATTTCAGAATTGTTATCAGTTCTTGTGGTCTATTTGGCCGGTGTTGGTACTGCGACGTGTTTTATAGGGTACATTTATCTTCACATTGTAGATCTTCCGAAAGAAAGATCAACAGATGTTTTGATGTGCAAGCTTGTAGCTATGGAAACACATTCTGTCATCAGTTCTTACGTGGTTTAGAATCATTCGTAAGAGCCGAGGTGGCGCAGTGGTTAGGGTGCAGTACTGCAGGCCACTTCAGCTGACTGTTATCTGCAGTTCAGCGGTTCTAATCTCACCGGCTCAAGGTTGACTCAGCCTTCCATCCTTCCGAGGTGGGTGAAATGAGGACCCAGACTGTGGGGGGCGATATGCTGACTCTGTAAACCGCTTAGAGAGGGCTGAAAGCCCTATGAAGCGGTATATAAGTCTAACTGCTACTGCTATTGCTATTCTTTTTTTTTTTAATTTTCCATTTTTTCATTTTCATACACTCACATATATACTGTGCATAGCCAGCGCCATACAACATTAAACAATCATCGCAGCAATTCCTCTTGTCAACAATACCCCAGAAAATAGAAACCCAATATACCTCTTCCGCTCTCCATACACCTCTTTCTTCCACTCCCTCCTCCAACTTTCTATCTTCCCTCCATCATCCCTCTCTACCCTACTTCCCCTCCCCCTCTACCACTCCTCTCTCCCGATCCACTCCCTCCCTTCCTTCTCACCCTCCCTCCCATCCTCTCTCCCATCCTCTCTCCCTCTCTCGTGGTTTAGAATCATTCTGAAAGACTTCACACATTATGGATATTTTTTCCCCCTCTTAAATAAATCTTAACATTTGTTTGGTAAAAAATTGGGGAAATAAAGGAGATTTAGTTTGTGTTAACAGTCTTTTTCAGGATTGCTTTATTTGAATAGTAAGCATTCTTGTTCTTGGTGAAATCTGTCCTTTGTCCAAAAGATCCCAGCTGGGCATCTAAAAAAGGCCTGCCTACATATTACCTTGTTATGCGTTCATATAAATACATCCTCATTATTTTTTGGTCAGCCAATCAACTTTAGGTGCTTATTAAACTTCATTTAGTACAAGAGAATAGACGCTGTGTTTATCAGTTATTGTCCAACATAGTGGCAAACATATTCTTCATTAGTGAAGGTAACATTTTTTTCCTGTTTTTATTTTCCATTTTTTTCATTTTCATACAGTCACATATATACTGTGCATAGCCGGGGCCATACAACATTAAACAATAATCACAGCAATTCCTCTTGTCAACAACACCCCCCAAAATAGAAACCCAATATACCTCTTCGACCCTCCATACACCTCTTTCTTCCACCCCCCTCCAACTTTCTTTCTTCCCTCCATCATCCCCCTCTACCCTACTTCCCCTCCCCCTCTACCACTCCTCTCTCCCGATCCACTCCCTCCCTCCCATCCTCTCCCCCGTCCCTCTCTACCCGTCTTTCTTCTATCCCACTCCTCCTCCCCTTGGTGTATTTCCACTATACGTCAATGTATTCAGCTTGTCCTATTTTTACGGAGAAATTAAAGAGAAACAGTATACATGTGAAGTCGCATTACATTGAAATCTAACTCATCGTATATATCTCCCCCTCTCCCCACCCTCCCCCCTAACACCCCACCTCCCATTACATTTTTGTTATCATTGATCAAACCATTTTAATCCTCCCCGTCACCACAAATATCCATTTTAAGATACACACTTAAATACCTGAATTTGAATTTTGTGTTTAAGACAGCTTCCCCTTAACGTGTCATGTAATATTGTTAAATTAACAATGAAGCTAGATTTGCCGGAGCTAACAGACAAGTCTTGTTGTTCGCTCTTTGCCTGGCGATTGTGTTTTATTGTTTCTATGATTGGCAGTA
Source organism: Thamnophis sirtalis (assembly GCF_051295495.1). Classification (NCBI taxonomy): domain Eukaryota; kingdom Metazoa; phylum Chordata; class Lepidosauria; order Squamata; family Natricidae; genus Thamnophis; species Thamnophis sirtalis. The sequence goes on from NW_028261395.1 coordinate 2,472,867, forward strand.
AAAGCCTTATTTCACAGCTTGCAGCGGGGGGCCTATTGGGTAAAGCGTGATAGTCCTCTCCAAGCTATAGTCAAAAACTGTCCATCAGAAGCCCCCACATCGCCTACTTAGAGAAAGGACTTTCTTACTGATCCTTCCAAATGTCGTTTCACGCTGCCCTTGATTGGCACAGCCTGGCAGGGAGGATGGGTGAATCTGTCACCGGCTGGTTAATTGTGTTGCTGGTCTCCGGCTGACATCGGCTCTTTTGACTCCTAAGTGGCTCAATACAAAACAAATTAGGAGATGCTAGTCATATTTCTCATTCTCTATGCCCTGACTTTGTTGAAGGCAGTCCATAAATCATATTGACTGACACCCCACCGAAGGATGAAAGCTGCTTTTGAGACGTTCGAGCGTAGGCCGAAGGAGCGCCCACCGCCGAGGTGCCATGGAAGGATGCATATGGCTGACCCTTTGGGAATTTCCTAAGGGCCGAATGTTTCTTTACAGCAATTGTTCCTAAGAGAAAAAGCTTTGGGGGCAGCACAGAAAAGATTTAACATGTCAGCAGATTCTCTTTTACAAGCAGCTTTGAAATATAAGACGTTTGTCCAAGGATTTTCCTCTCTTTCCCAATGCGGTCTTTAGCAGATGTGAAGAAGAAGAAGAAGAGGGGGGAATTCTAGGTGTTATATTTTGTAGCAGGTGTTATTTTTAACGTGTCGAAAGCCTTATTTCTTGTGCTTTTGCAAAGGTAAAACAAAACGTAGAGATAGTTGAAACCGACAAATAAATGCAAAGATGTTAGAAGTGATGAGATAATAGTCATTACATAGTTGGCGTTGCGGAAACATCACCGATATTTTTAGTATTTATTGCTACAAATGATTTGGGTGCAACTTAACAATAAATTCAAAAAGCAATATTACATTAATGGGTTCATATCTGCATTATATAGAATAAGTTTGTTTTTAGTTTGTTTCAAACATATATGTGATAAGCCTGAGCAATCAAGTACAGTTGGTGTTAAGGAAACATCACCGATAAATTTAGTATTTATTGCTACAAATAATTTGGGTGCAACTTAACAATAAATTCAAAAAGCAATATCACATTAATGGGTTCATATCTGCATTATATAGAATAAGTTTGTTTTTAGTTCGTTTCAAACGTATATGTGATAAGGCTGAGCAATAAAGTACGGAGAGCTAAATTCTTCAACGTGAATTTGGATTCGTAGTTTCATAAATAAATGTATTTAACAGCTATATTTTCAACTTGGAAGAGTTATATTTAAAAACAAAACAAAACGTGTAGTGTAATTTTACATGTATAAAACGTACACAGACCCACAACAAAATTATTCTAGTATATTATGTAGACTTCTAGCTTATGGTTAAATTTTAGGGCTTGCTTTTTTTTTTCATTTTTGCCAGGATAAAAACCTACTTATCTCAAATAGAGATAATGCAAACTTCCCCCCCCCTTTGTGCATGTGTTTGTTAATGCCATAACAGCAATAAGCCTGTAGTCGGAGTGCATAGTTGAAAGCGGTTCCGTTGCATCTTTGAATAGGGGTGTTAGCATTTGTCTCTCATCATAAAACATGCACTTGATGTACGTTTATGAAACTCGACTTTTTAAAAAAAAGCCTTGTAGCTTCTCTTGTAATCATGCATTGTAACCATTACTTTGTGCTCCACTACTATTAACACATTGATCTGAAAACTCTGAATGCCTAGCTTGGAAGACAAAACGGGAAACCCAATATAAATACATCAATATATAGCAATGTTAATGAGTTTTTTTGGGGATGCGAGGGCGATCCGGCTGCGACATCTGTCACCCCATTGATCGCCAGGGCTGATTCGGCTGATCTGGCTGGCTAGGCGGGTGTCCCCTTCCTCCCTCACCGCTCCACGTGCGTCCCCCCCCCCGAAGCCGCGCGCTCGGTGGAAGAGGACGACCATCCCAGATAGAAGGAGTGTACCGATCTCCGGTCAAGGGTATACCATAGCTGCGCTCCCCTGCTAGAACCGCCAAACAAGCCTTAATGAGGTTTAATTGGTTGCTAGTTTGGGGATTGGCGATATTTATATACGTTACATGATATATGTTTTATATCTAAGCCAGTTTGGTTTAGTGGTTAAGGCAACAGGCTAGAAAGCAGGAGATGGTGAGTTCAAGTCTCGCCTTAACCATGAAAGCCAGCTGGGTGTCTTTGGGCCAGCCACACTCTCTCAGCCCAACTCACCTCACAGGGGGGTTGTTGTGGGAAAAATATAAAAAATATATAAAATAGGAGGAGGAAGGCATCTTGGATGTGTTTTGCTGCCTTGAGCTATTTCTAAAAATAATAAAGGCGGGATACAAGTAAATAAAATACTACAAAGGCATCAAAGCCATTAGACCCGAGGTGGCGCAGTGGTTAAATGCAGCACTACTTCAGCTGACTGCAGTTCAGCAGTTCGGCTGTTCAAATCCCACCAGGCTCAAGGTTGACTCAGCCTTCCATCCTTCCGAGGTGGGTAAAATGAGGACCCGGATTGTTGTTGGGGGGCAATATGCTGACTCTGTAACCCGCTTAGAGAGGGCTGAAAGCCCTATGAAGCGGTCTATAAGTCTTAACTATTGCTATTGCTAATCTGTTGCATAAAACATGGGCCCTGCATTACATCAAAAGGCGCAGTTGTTTTATTCAATCGAAATAAGACTTCCAATTTGTATCTTAAACGTGTTAATCTCATAATTCAGTTTAAGCCCATTGATTCTTATCTTTCCTTCTATCCCCTCCCCTTCAAGGCTTCACGGTTTTCATTCATATTGATACGGTTCCATTTGGGGGAATAGCACTGCATGTCTGTTAGTGTAATTATGAGTGACTTTGGCAGCTGTTTTTTAAGCATGCGGATTGTGTATTCACTTTTTTATATGTTTGATTGATATAGTTGGCTTTCGGTAGTTGGCTTGTTTCAGTCGCTGTATAGTTTGAGGAAAAAAAAATTCAATTTTTGAATGAGCAAACAAAAAGACCCCTTAGAAGCAGCTTGCTGAAGATTTATGGCGGGTACATGCTTCAAACATGATTCGGAAGGAGTGCTTTGAATCTTGCGTGCCCACAACACTACTGGTACTCATTAAAATAACCCAACTTTCTTGAAGCTTTGACAGGAGTCTGGATAACAAGATGACACTCATTAAACTCTAAGCAGCTGTATGTTCTGGAGGCCTGAAAAAAGGCTGGACTATATTAATGAAGAGCAGAGACGCAAAATGTCTGCACGTTTTTCCAAGTAATTTTTGAAGTGTGACATAGCCATTATAGCTTACGTGATGCTATATATATATTGCCCACATATAAATACCGAGGAGGAAAATAGGTAGAATTTCCTAAAGATATACTTTTTAATATTTTGTTATAGTTGGGAACATATAAATGCTAAATTGGTTTGAAAATATTGATTCGTTTTAGTATATTGTTTTCATAAGGAGGCTGTGGTTTTGCCATTATCCCTTCTCATTGGAGGGAATTTTTCTGCTTCAAATTGGTTCCTTCAAGGATTCTCTTGCCACAAAACCACTTATTTGAAAAAAAATGTGAACAATTGTGAAATGTCTTTTGACACAGCATTTACATGTAGTCCTCAACAACCAACTGGACTCTTGTCAATCATTTAGAGCAGTGTTTCTCAACGTTGGCGACTTGAAGTCCTGTGGACTTCAACTCCCAGAATCCCCCAGCCAGCACAGCTGTGCTGGCTGGGGGAATTCTGGGAGTTGAAGTCCACAGGACTTCAAGTCGCCAACGTTGAGAAACACTGATTTAGAGAGTCCTGTGGTCACACGGCAAATTTTGACATTTTCTTTTTGCCGGTTTCTAGCATTTACTTCTCGTCTCCAGCAAAACCTCCCATTGGATAAAACAATTTTGCTTAACGATCGTTGGTGTTCTCTTGACAATTGTATTTGCTTAATGACCACCACAAGGAAGGTTGTAAGATAGGGCATGGACCAACCTAACAACCACAGTGACTTATGACCATAATTGCAGGCTCAGTTATGATCATAAATCGAGGACTCCTTACTCTAGTATAAAATATTATATCCAGAAACACCCTTGTGTTTACATTATTCCATTTTTTCCCCCCTCTGGAAGCTTCATATCACAAGATAAAATAAACAGACTGGTCATGTTCATTTCTGGGGATTACATGAAATTACTCATGTAGCTTTCTCTGCAGCAGTAGCGATACCAAAGTTATTTTCTCAACTTCCCAATCTAGTGTAGCGCCCTGGTATTTTCAGGACCAGCGTATTTGCGAGACCGCCTACTGCCACACACCTCCCAACGGCCGATAAGATCCCACAGGGTGGGCCTCCTTAGGACGCCATCAGCCGGACAGTGTTGGCTGGCGGGCCCCCGGAGGAGAGCCTTCTCTGTGGCTGCTCCGACCCTGTGGAATCAGCTACCCCCAGAGGTCCGGACCTCACCCACCCTCATGGCCTTCAGAAAAGCTGTTAAAACCTGGCTGTTCCGGCAGGCCTGGGGCTGTTGACCTTATCATGTAGGGTCCAGCCCTGATCAGACCGTATGCGTGTTGGGGAACTTTTAAATTTCTTTCTTTCTTTCTTTCTAAGCTGCCCAGAGTCCTCCGGGATTGGGCGGCCTATAAATCTCATAAATTGAATGGAATTGAATATTTTCCAATGTTTTTTCATCCAACTAATATGTCTGACTTGAGATCAGCCATGGATTGACCTGATACGGAATTCATTCTGAACTAAAACAATCCAAGAACACAACCTAAATCCATATGCAAATATCCTGTGGTGCTTATTCCCAAGGATTGTGTGTCAAGGATTGTGATGCAATTTAGTATTAAATAAACATGCAGAAGAATTCACTGTGGAAGGCTACAGAATAGATTAGTTATATGGCCAGGTGACTGATAAGTCTATTGTGGTTATTGTTGCAAAGAAAAGACTTCTTTAAAATCTTGAAATGAGAAGGAACCTTAGTTATTTAGCAAAATGCAATGTTTGCTAATACTTGACACGCTGTTTCTTTAGCTTACGTCTGAATTGGTCAATTACTAAAACCATAAATTCACTAAAATGAATGGAGCTTCCTTTCTTGGAAACACACCCACCCACCAAAATTTTTGTATTATCTCCCATCAACCACGTCTGTGGTTTTTCTTTTATTAGCTACTGGCCAATGGGACTTAAAACTGTTAATATGAAATGCCTTTGAACAGTTATGAATATCGTGAACCGATGGAGAGCTTCATGCAAGTTGGTCATTTTTTAAAATATTTAGAATCCTCCCACTTACAAACACAAAAAAAAATTATTGGATCGGGAGGAAAGCAAAACTGAGGGTTTGGGCAGAAAATAATATAGCTTCCAGGGACATCTGTAGTAATATCCTGTAAAGATCCGTGACCCGTCAAAACCGCGGACCACAAAAGCGCGATCGACAAAATCGCGCATTTGACGTCATCACAGCGCTACGAAAAAGATCGAAAAATTGAAATAAAAATTAATAAAAATTAAATTACAGCAAGCCGATTCACATAAAGGTAAGGGTTAGGTTTAGGGTTAGGGTTAGGGATAGGTTAAGGATTAGGGTTAGCTTTACAGCATTAGCGTTACGTTTAGCGTTAGGTTAAGGGTTAGCGTTAGGTTTTTCGTTACGTTAACGGTTAGGTTTAGGGTTAGGTTTAGGGTTAGGTTAAGGGTTAGGTTTGGGGTGGTTAGGGTAAGGTTTTCGCTTTATTTTTACATTTTTCGATCGTTTCCGTCGCGCTGTGATGACGTCACATACGCGCTTTTGTCGACCGCGATTTTGTCGTTCGCGGTTTTGTGGTGGAACCGTAAAGATCAAGACCGTTTTTGTCCCCTAATTTTTTTCACAAGACTAAAAAATAATAATAATACCTTAGCCATTTTTGTCTATTTGGAAATTCTTGGATGTCGGCTCGAGCATCCAAGGGAAACTATTGTTGTGAAACAAAGCCAAGCATTCCTTATCTGATTGTCTTGAGTTGAATTAATGCTGGGGGGGGGGAGAGAATTGGTGAGATCTTTGTGACAAGAGGTGCCAGTTTATTTCTGTAATGTATTGCCTTTTCTTTAATAGGGAAAAGTAGCACAGACCGCCTGTATGTCGGCATGCCAGCATCTCTCAACGTCCCTGATGCAGATGCTGTTGGACGGCGACTTGAAACAGATCAGCATGGGAGCTGTTCAGCAATTTAATTTAGACGTCATACAGTGTGAATGTAAGTACGCAAATTCTGAATAAAAAGCATGTCCTTGAATGTATAAACTATGGAAGCCAGAAATCCACGAGAAATCCCGGCTAATCGGTGATTCAAAACATTGTGGAATCTGGACTCCCTTTTTTTGATGTTCTGGTTGGTTTTTGAGAAGAACTAACTACATATCTAACTACATATTTTGTTTTCTGTCTTGTTTTCTTTTCTTTATATTGTTCCCCATTCCTTTGGTTTGTTAGCCGCCCGGAGTCCCTCCGGGAATAGGACGGCATACAAGTTTAAATAAATGATAAGCGCTCTACATGGGGCTGCCCTTGAAGAGTGTTCGAAGACTTCAGTTAGTCCAGAATGCAGCCGCGCGAGCAATTGTGGGTGCACCTAGGTACACCCACGTCACATCTATCCTCCGCGAGCTGCACTGGCTACCCATTAGTCTCCGAATCTGCTTCAAGGTGCTGGTCGCTACCTATAAAGCCCTACATGGCATCGGACCTGGGTACCTGAGAGACCGCCTCCTGCCAATTACCTCCCTCAGACCGATAAGATCTCACAGGTTAGGTCTCCTCCGGATTCCATCTGCCAGCCAATGTCGGCTGGCGACTCCCCGGGGGAGAGCCTTCTCTGTTGCAGCTCCAGCCCTCTGGAATGACCTCCCCGTGGAGATCCGGACCCTTACTACCCTCCCGGCCTTCCGCAAAGCCACCAAGTCCTGGCTGCTCCAGCAGTCCGGGGGGCTTGTGAAACATCCAGCCCCACGGAAATTGTGAATGTTGCATCTTTTTTTTAAATGTTGTCTATTTATCCCCTTTCCCTTGTCTGTTGTGAGCTGCCCGGAGTCCTCCGGGAGTGGGCGGCATACAAGACAAATAAAATGAAATGAAATGAAATGAACGATAAACGATATCTGTGATGCTGCATTTGGGGGGGGGGGTTCCTGCGGATCTTGTAAAAGACTATTGGCTCTGATGATTAGCTACCATTGTTGGGACTTTCCTAGAATTTTATTTGCTAGGACAAAGGAGCTTTCTAAGGACGATTCTGAGAAATTAAGAGCGTGACATTACGTTTGTTATTTAACTCATTAACACTTTTGTCTTAGTAATGATCCTAACTTTGAACAGAATTGTGCATGAGCCAAATGGAAGCTCTTAATTGGTAAAAATAAGACAAATATCCAAATATTTGTTACATGTCACGTATTTCAGATGAGTATATTTTATTAAATTGATTTGAGCCAAACTTTCTTTCTGTCTCCCTCTGCTGGTAACCTGAACATTTATTATAACAAAAGAAAAATGTTGCTTTTAATTATTAGTGCAGTAGTGCCTTTAAAGAAATTAAATTCTGTAATTTTGATACGTTTTGGACTTTTAAATACCCAAAATCTTTTTTCATATTTCTGTGCTGCAAAAAAGGGGCAAATCCTTTGGAAATTAACTCTTGACAGAAAATTGCTCAATTGTTTTCATTTTGTGGAATCACAATGATGGGTTGCAAGAATTCTTCCCAAACATAAACCTTCTTAAATATACTGTAATGGGATTTATGAACTTGATTCATTTTCTCCTTTATGTTCTTGGAAGCAGAAGACTGATATTCAATTTCACATTCAAAATTTCTTCAGATAGTTAGTCTGACTATGAGCTGATACATATCTGCACAAGTCATAAATCCAAGGAATGGCCATGAAGTTATTTGTCTTCACCTTCATGGTCACTAAATTAGGATTACCTATAATTGCTTAAATTATTTTAATAATTGATTGTCAGCTTCTTTTTTTTCCTTTGACATTCTCTTTATATTCCCTTTATGAAACATGAACCTAAGAACTGAACTGAACATGTGTTATAGATGGTTAGGTACTGAATATATTCTGTCTTGCAAGAATTCTGGGTTAGCTGCTTATCTGAATCGGTTCCACCACAAAACCGCGGTAGACTAAAGCGCGCTCGACGAAAGCGCGTACCTGACGTCATCACAGTGCGACGAAAACATCACGCTGTGAGCGGCAAAGTTAAAATTAACGCGAAAACCTTACCCTAACCCCCCCAAACCTAACCCTAAACCTAACCCTAAACCTAACCCTAAACCTAACCCTTAACCTAACGCTAAACCTAACGCTAACCCTTAACCTAACCCTAAACCTAACCCTAACGCTTAACGTGACCCTAAACCTAACCCTAACCCTTAACCTAACCCGAACCCGAACCCTAAACCTAACCCTTACCTTTACGTGAATCGGCTTGCTTTAAAAGCGCTTTTTAAAGCGCCCTTTTTTCCTCGGCGGTCGTATTTGTCGCGCTGCTGATGACGTCAGGTACGCGCTTTAATCGGGCGTGCTTTAGTGGACCGCGGTTTTGTCGTGCCACGATCTGAATCCTTCCCAGTCTCATTAGCCCCTTCATGTAACTCTTCTCTTACTGCATCATTTTTCTGCATCCTTATATACCTGAAGCTCCAGAAATGGTTGAAGTAAAACTAGGCTTTTTAACTAGAAGACATCATTGAATATAATAAAGCATTCATTCAATAAAATGTTTATATAGTATATATTCTTTCTTTGAAACGGTCTTCATGAATATGTAATTCCCTGGAAGAAAATGTTGTTTCATGTAGCCCAATTCCAGTAAACCAAGATTTCCCCCACCCACCCACCCCCAAATGCTGATTTACCATTCTGTGTAAATCTGGCTAATTCTTCCTATTAATGAGGAATGCAAAGTAATTATCAATTAATTGATAATTTATAATCCTTAAATCCGATATAAATAAAGTAAGATTTCAAATTTATTCTGTTTTCCTAAGAAATTAAGACAATTATGTGCCCCCCCCCTCTCTCACACACACAAACAGTCTCAATAAGAATGCATCAAATCTATTCCTGACATTTCTTTCACAAACTCTTGTTGTTCCTTTTCAGTGTTTGCAAGTTCTGAGCCTGTACCTGGATTCCATGGAGAAACTTTGCAATTAGCATTCATCGACCTCAGACAAGTAAGAAGCTATTTATTTTATTTTATTTATTTATTTGGTTCCTTTTAAGAACACCCCACTAATTCCAGTTGTTTCAAGTCAATTCAGTTCGAAATTGTCTAAACATTGCTATATAATGCTTATTTGTATTTCCCCAGCAAAGCTGTTATGTGAAAATGAAATGTTGTGATGTCAAATAATCTAATTTTGTCAACTACTGCTATTATTGTTGTCACTTTTATCAGTGTTTCAATTTTTAATTTTCATTTGTTCGCTTATCATACTTGGTAGTCCAACTTTAAAAGATAACAGAAATTGTAGGTCAATGTAGAATGTCATTAATTTCTTTATTTCTTTTTTCTCAATAGATTTTAGACTGTGTTAGTTAAAAATCCATACCGTGTACGGGTTCTGGGAAGTCGGGGGGGGGGAGGAGGAGGGGGGTTGGGGGGGTGGAGGGAGGGAGGGGCACACACACAAAAAATTGTACTTCAATGTCTTAATGATTGACAAATGATGAAATATTTGTGTTTTTTTTTAAAGAAATTAAATAAATATTTGATTTTAAAAAAAAGATAACAGAAATTAATCCTGAAATATTAAAGAAAAAAAAAGAATTAAACCAACCATTCATAGCCTTAAATTTAACTATTTTTAAAATATGTGGTTGTTGTCTTTCTTTTTTTTTTAAACTAACAAATTGATTAGATCTCTTAATCCAATAAGGAATGCATTCCATCTGTCCGGGGTGCTCATAGAAAAAGATCAATTCAGAGATGCCAGCAGGTGAACCTTGGCAACCATCAACAGACCTCCATGGATGACTTAGTAGGCAGCCGTGAGGGGATATAGAGAGGGATCAAATTGGAATGTCTTGTCTAGATCCAAATGATGTAGGGCTGTAAAAATTAATAAACAGCACATAGTCATTCCTCTAGGAACAAATTGGCAACCGGGGTAAGGTTTTTAATACAAGTATAATGTCTCTTTGAGTTTGGGCAGGAACCAGTCTAGCTGAGCCAAGGTAGCGCAGTGGTTAGAGTGCAGTACTGCAGGCTACTTCAGCTGACTGCTAGTTGCAGTTCGGCGGTTCAAATCTCACCGGCTAAAGGTTGACTCAGCCTTCCATCCTTCCAAGTGTGGAAGGACCCGGATTGTTGTTGGGGGCAATATATGCTGACTCTGTAAACCGCTTAGAGAGGGCTGAAAGCCTTATGAAGCGGTATATAAGTCTAACTGCTATTGCTATAGCTGCTGAGTGTTCTACCATAATTCTAAAGTAGACCCAAAGGCAGCCTCTTATTCCTTTACGCAAGACATTACAGAGAGCAGAGTTGGGGATTACTAGGAAATGTTTCCATTTCCATTTCCATTTATTGAATTTATAGGCCGCCCAATCCCGGAGGACTCCGGGCGGCTTACAGAAATAAGAAATATTAAAAAGGATTAAAACAAATAAGACACAACAAATTAAAAGAAACACAACATACACCCAGTCTAAGCGGGGCTGGACCTCAATCAAGAGGTCAACAGCCCCAGGCCTGCCGGAAAAACCAGGTTTTAGTAGTTTACGGAAGGCCATGAGAGTGGGTAGGGTCCGGATCTCTGGGGGTAGCTCATTCCATAGGACCGGAGCGGCAACAGAGAAGGCCCTACTCCGAGGCGTCGCCAGCCGGCATTGTCCAGCTGACGGCACCTGAAGAAGGCCCATCCTGTGCGATCTTATCGGTCTTAGGGAGGTATGCGGCAGAAGATGGTCTCATAGATATCCGGGTCCTAGGCCAATGCACCATATTTCCATACCATTCTGTTTCATTACATTTAGATGTAGTATTTGTACCTGTCAAAAATTACTGGTGATTGTTTACATTTTCCTATTAAAAAGCAACTCCAATGAATCAACTGGATGATGACCAGTGCAAAGATGTGTGTGAGTGAGTGTGTGTGTGTGTGAAGGGGAGATAGAGGGTGGGAGTACAGTACCACACAACTAGAAAGAATATATTTCAGGTTTTGGTTAATGATATCTCAAGATGGACTGCATAAGAGCACATAAGATTACATAAATTTCCTGAATTTGTTCTATTTTTAATATTTTGGATAAGCATAACTTCATTATTTCTGCTTAAATATACTAATTTCTGCAATTCATTAGTGCAAGATGAAGGGTAGGCCTCTGAACAGCAGAAATAGCCATTAACTTTATCTTTGGTTGAAAGCTTATTCTGATCCAGCAAAGTAATGGATGAAAATTTATGTTCCTGAAATTTTCATGATCAATTCCATGAATTAATCAAATACCATTTTAATTTTGCAACAAATGTTATTAGTTATCATAACAGGGAGATTTTGTCATTCTTACCAAAAATGAGATTAAGGATTTTCCTGGCAATTCATTTGTTATAGAAAATTTCATCATTTTAGATGAGAACAGTCCAACTAGCAAAAGGTTATATATTAAGATCATAAATTAAATGATCAACACATAAGGCTGAATTCTAATATATTTACCCAGTTGTACATTTTAATGAAATTACGTTTTAAATATATGCTAGCAGACTGCCTTATTTCTATAGGGGGTTATATGGCTATAAGTTTTTTTAAAAAAAAAGGTAAATTAAGTTTAATGTGTTTTCTTTAAAATGTATTTGATTTTAGAGATCAGCATAACTGGAAACATTTTATTACAATATTATCTTTACAAACAGAAATTATATTCAAAAATGTTTATTCTAGGATAGGGTTATTCTACAGCTCTGAAACTGAAACAGGAGGAATACGAACATCTTTGTTCCTTTGACCTGGGATATAGGTTAATCCTATCGCATATTAGAAAAATATTGTTTTAATTTTTTTCCCCTTTACACAGCTAATCAATCAGTCACTTTACAAGCTTTCTTTGCTAGCCTAAGTTTTTTTCCCCCACGCATCTCCTGGGCAGTAGACTACAAAATCCATATTTTATTTTTATATATATCTTGTATATATATTTAAAGTTATAACCCCCGGTATGCCCAAATATGGGAGGAAGTTCACTACTTCCATTCTCTGTCCATCAGCTCGTCACAAGAGACCATCCAGACAGAAACCCAATATTTTTACTGTTGCCTTTGTTACACTTTGTGTTGTATTTGTGCTGATAAATAAATAAAGGGAGACTAGTATAGATCTATTTCAAGCTATTTAGCACAGGTTCGAATCCCAGTAAGGGTATGGCTAGCTGATGAGAGCTAAATAGCTTGAAATAGATCTATACTAGTCTCCCTTTATTTATTTATCAGCACAAATACAACATATATATGTGTGTGTGTGTGTTGCATTTGTGCTGATAAATAATATTTGGGCATACCAGGGGTTGTGACACAATACATACATACATACATACATACATACATATATACCTCTGGGAATAGGGCGGCATAGAAATCCAATAAATCAAAATTAAATCAATACATACATACATACATACATACATACATACATACATACATACATACCTCTGGGAATAGGGCGGCATAGAAATCCAATAAATCAAAATTAAATCAATACATACATACATACATACATACATATATATATATAAAATATGTGTGTGTTTGTGTGTATAACTATAAATATACACAGTATATTATTATCTCAAGTATTGATGCAACAATTATTGCAATCAATTGTCTACATTCTTTTTTTCTGCTTTTGAATGCAAAATTCGAGTTAAATTGCCGTTTATTTTATTTTCGGCCTAACTCACAACTCGTGTTGATGATATTTAATGACGACATGAAGGATTTTAACACCCTTCCCGTCTCCTCTGTTTATGATTCATTTCTCTCCTGATAGGGCAGATGACAGTTCTTTTCAAGAATACTTAGAAGAGCAACAGAGGCGTTTCAGAGGGTCCTTTATAAGGGGTCAGGGCTTCTGTCCTTCAGTTTGAATTCGATACTGTTCCGTGAATCGGAGGATATGAAAGATAAGGAAGTTAAGTCCAAGTGGTCAGGTTTTACCTGCCCACCCGGATTTTGCCCCGAGGTCACGCTCCCGATATTTGCTGTTTGGTGCAGAGGGGCTGATGACAGGTAGGGGGGCTGATTCAAAGGGGAAAGCTTGAACCATATCAAAGCTAAAAGGCAAGAGAATTGGGACGTTGCAAGAGCTAAAAGATGGATCAGCAGGATTGCCCCCTTTTTAAAAAGTAGCTGACCTGTGAGAGAGAAAAAAACGTTATCGTCCTGCCAATCACATGCTTGCTAATGGAAGCCAGTTATCTCAACAACAGCTTAAGCCCGCGGTGTGATTTCTTGACAGTTTACAAGATTTGGAGGTGAGGGCAATACAGATTGGCAATTTTCACTACAAATACTATATAGCACATGTATAAAAGCTTGATAGTTAGCTAAAGAAATCCATACAGCTGTTTCAGTGATTCCCTTAGAAGTTCCACTACATGGGAAACACACGGAAGAGTATCCCACCTAGCATGGATGATAAATTTACACAATATTTTTCCTAAGGATGGTTTTGTTTTTTTAAAAGTGGATTTCCATAGTCTCTTGGGCAGGATTATGCTTTCTGATTGATTTCAAATTATTCTGTATATTTTAAGGCAAACCAAAGGATTTTCCAGTCTAGAAAAAAAAAAATTCTAACTCTCTTCTGATAAGAACTACATTTTTCAAAGAAAAATAGCTCAGTGAAAATGTTATTCTAGTATGTGAAAAAACAAGTATTCTGGTGTGGGTTAATAGACAAGAGATTAAAAATAGATAAATCTGGACAACTTTTTCTTTCTTTTCTTTTCTTCCCCCCCCCCCCCCTTTATTGCAGAAGCAGAAAGAAAAATCAATTGCAACTCTTAACATACTTAACAAGTTAATAACTATGACAATAATATATTTACAGTTTTTTTAATAATACAACCAATTGCAAAAAAGAGAGAAAAGAGAGAAAAGAAAACACGCTTTAACTAAATTTCTACTTACATTAGCCTATTTACAATTTTTCCATATTATATCCGTAATCCTGTAGCGTCTTTATTTTCCGTACTGTTATTGACATTCGTCAACGTCCCTCTCAAATCTACCTCTTTTCTCTATCCACTCATAAACTTTATTCCACGTTCTATAATATTTCGAGTCTTTTTTTATCTTTAAATTTTAAGGTTAATCTATCCATTTCAGCACAATCCCAGATGTTCCTAATTATATCGTCATCTGGTACGGGTGTTCGCATTTTTTCAATATTTAGCATATATGATTCTTGCTGCCATCAATATTTGTAACACTAAATATATGATTGCTTTGTCATAACTTTCTGACAGTTTGCCGGACGTTTGGGCAACTTTTTAAAAAAGAGATTAGGGAAATTCAGGAAGAGGAATTCCATATTGCTACTTAGCATAAGAGCTCTCTCTATTGCTTTCAACTTTGTGATTGTTCATTCAGAACCGTTTCCGGTGGGGGGGTTTCCCCCACAAGTCAGAGGGCGCTACTGCATTTATGTAGTGCTTACGGACCTCTCATTAAGATCTCATAAAAGAGCCGAGGTGGCGCAATGGTTAGGGTGCAGTACTGCAGGCCACTTCAGCTGACTGCTATCTGCAGTTCAGCGGTTCAAATCTCACCGGCTCAAGGTTGACTCAGCCTTCCATCCTTCCGAGGTGGGTGAAATGAGGACCCGGATTGTTGTTGGGGGCAATATGCTGACTCTGTAAACTGCTTAGAGAGGGCTGAAAGCCCTATGAAGCGGTATATAAGACGCGGAGCCCACCAGCGGCCAGGCAGGTGAGGGCGAGGGGGCCGAGCCGGGCAGCTGAGCGCAGCAGGGGAGGCGGCTGGCCTCGCTGCCTTTGCCGCAGAGCAGAGCCGCCCTCCGTCGGGAGGCCAGCTATATATATTGATATATATTGATATATATCACAGTAATGATGTATTTTATTGTCTCTCGTGTAATTTACAAACTTAAAAATGGGAGGTGAAAGGGCCTCATAAGTGGAATAGTCTCGGGCCTCTTTTCATCTAAATCCGGCACTGGGTACATTCATCCTAGTCTAGCCGTTTACCGCCAGGAGTGTGGCAGAGGCCTTTGGTTCTTGCTGCCTATGTAGCTCTCGTGGTGACCCCTTTTGGGGCATTCTGAGATGAGGGTTTTCTGACCTCAGAAAAAGCCAGCTGTGCAAGATGGCGGAAGGGAGATAGTTTTCAGTTTTCCTTCTGGTGGAGGTCAGCTGCCTGTTTCTAAGGAATCTTTATCCCCCCTTGAGATAGCATTCCAGGGGTCACAGAACTGCAACTTCTATTTTATTTTGACTAATACGGACATTTCTACAACAGGTAGAAACCCTTGTCCAAACTAAGCGTGTCAAGGCATGCAGAAAAACAGATTCTATGCCATACACAACTTCATGAGTGTTGCAGATGGAATTGAATTACGTTGCAGAGAAAAATAAATGCATTCTGGTAACGTTTTTGACATGACATGGTATTACTTAGTGTTAAGGTCCAGCCCCGATTAGAACGTATGTGTATTGTGTATTTTAAACTTATTTTTTTTAACTTATTTTGCTTTTCCCCCCCCTTCTTTCATTGCAAACCGCCCGGAATCCTCCGGGATTGGGCGGCCTATAAATTTAATAAATGAAATGAAATAAATGAGTTAAAATTAGCACATTTGGTTTCTTTTAAAGAACCGCGGTAATGAATGTCCAACATATTACATTATATATTTTGGGTTTTATGGAATCCAGTGGCTTTTAGTCCTAGGCACATTTCTTTCTTTAAGCTGCCTGTAAGCGACTGATTTGCAGTACCAGTGTCCTATAAAAAATATATATATTATTTGTCTTTGATAACTGTATTGTTAACAAGTAAATAATACTTTGCATTTTGAAAAACAAAAATTGCATTATTCCTAAGGACAAAAATAGTCTAATGACAATACAATTTCATTTTTGGAAAAAAAATTGCATGGTTATTAATTTATACGTGTGTAAAGTTTATGCATCATACAAATGAAGGAATAAAATACATTCTGCACGATATCATAACATTGGCGTTTCAAAGAAGCTTTAAACCTTGAGTAATTGAGGGCTGCGGTCATGTATGTATTTACATAAGGCAAAGTGCCACTGAATTCTGTAGGGTTCTCCTAAACGAGACTTAACTTCTGAGTAAGAATGGTGTAGGGGAGAGCTTTTTAAATCCATTTAAAAAGCTTTTTAAAAAGCTTTTTAAACCATTTCAAGCCCAGTTTTGTTAAAGTGGCAAGTGTATTGTTAACAAGAAACAGAAAAAAAAATCAGAACATTTTAAGGGAAAATATCAATTAAGTAAAAAAAGGTGACTTACTCTCTTAAGCAAGTTTGAAAACAGTAGGAAATGAATAAAAAATAAATAAAACAATGTATATTTCTAATTCCCCTCACTTTTATTTCAGACGTTGTGTTTGTTTTTTTGTCTTAAAAGACTTTGTGTATAAACTAGCTACCGTAGTTACTCAGAAATAATTTAGCCAGAATCATATCCTTTGGAAACTTGAGTCTCTTGTCAATGAGCTTCTTTTCAAGTTTTAAACTATAAAAAAAAATGTGATCCTTTTGTTAACTGGTCCATTTTAACCTATAATGATGTGAAAGGAAGCATTGCAATGTAGCATTTCTTCCTTCCTCTACTTAAAACAGCTATAACATATTAAACAGGACTCTTTTTTTAACTTAATCTTACCCACCTTGTTTCGTTCTAGGCGACTTTCTTCAAAACTAACATTTAAATCTTTGCTTCTAAAATAGGATTAGCAAGTGTTGTACCCTTCAAATAATCTGGCTCATTCATCAGAGCACAATTTGACAATCTTCTTTTTTTTTAACGCGAAAGAGCCTTTGAGTTAATTTTGAACCCATAAAGAATTAATAACATGTTTGTGTGTTTATTCCATGAACATAACAAGACCAGGCATTTCTCGAGATGTTCCTGAAAGGTTTAAAGATAGATTTAAAGAATGCGTTTCACCCTTTGGGGTAATTTAAGTTGCAAAGGATTAGTATGAACCCAAATAACATTTGACTTTTTTTCAGAACACAACAATCCCCTGTGGTGCAGCTGTCATAACCCCAAAGTTTGTGTGTTTAGATAACACTTACAAATGTGTGAGAGATTATATCTTTTCTGAGAGTTGTCTGTTTGAAATATATATTATCGTAGCTTAAAAGAGAAATGTGGTTTTCCTCTAGTGCTTAATTACAGTAGCTAGGTAAGTTTTTGATTTTCAGCTTTTAGAACCACTTATTAAAAATAATATTCATGTTAATATCACTGCTCTGTTTCCCTAAATATTGGTTGATGCAATGGTTTGTTCCATTTAAGACTGAATTTTCACAATGGAGCTTATTATGAAAGTCTTCTTTGAAAGTGTATCTTGAAAGGAAAACTAGCATAATTCCCCTTTCAAAGAAGTTAATAATAAATGCTTTGGTTACGTTTTGTCTATAAACACAATTTCTCAAAATTATATATATGCGTTTAGTTTTAGTATTCAGAAAGATATTTCTATATTTATAAATAGGATTAGACCCAAAAAACATGTCTGTGAATATCTTATCCCCAGAGTTACATTGTGTTAGCTTAATAGGCTGATAATAAAATTCTGGGATTTCCCATTCGGAGAAGACATAATCTTTAGTATGTGTTTTTAAATTTACTTTAAATCTATGACTGTGATTAGTTGAATTGCATCCTAGCTCCCTCTCTCTTTCTCTTTCTCCCTCCCCACCTTCTCTCGCTCTCAAATATGTTTACTGTAATAAGATAGCATCCTGATAAGTAAAATACTATACTCTATAATATACTGGCAAGGATATTATAGGACACCTGTCTTTATTGTAACAGCTATGCAAGTTTGCTACAAGACCAAATAATTGTATATTCATTCTACTGAATTATGGGCATCCTACAACTCTTTCCATCTTTTGCATAATGATAGATCATAGAGATCATCATCCTTTAATACACATTTGTGCTTTCCAAAGATTGAAGTCCATCAAGTGGAGGAACTTCTGAAGAAAAAGAACCAATGCTGAGGGAAAAATCCCTAATCCTCCCCCAAATGTATATAAAGAAACCCTTTACATACATACATGCCAGGGGTGGGTTTCAACCGGTTCGCGGCGGTCCCTGCGAACCGGTTGGTCGGCGAACCCGGAAGTAAGTAACTTCCGAGAACGGCGAAGGGCCCACTCGCCCGCCCGCGCTCCTTACCCGGTTTTGACGAGTTCTGCGCTTCCACAAATGTGCAGGACGCATACAGCGCCTGCGCGATCCTCCAGGAGCAGCTGGAGCATCGCACAGACACTAGTACGCATGCGTGCGCCACACGCGTGCACGAGGACGCCGCCAGCCCCGGTTGGAACGGGGCGAGAAACCCACCCCTGATACATGCATGCATGCATGCGTAATGTATGTGCAAAAGTGTACTTGGTCCATGTGTATAGGATACATTGACATTAGAGCCAAGGTGGCGCAGTGGTTAAAAGCAGCACTGCAGGCTACTGCTAGATCAGCAGGTCAGCGGTTCAAATCTCACCGGCTCAGGGTTGACTCAGCCTTCCATCCTTCTGAGGTGGGTAAAATGAGGACCCAGATTGTTGGGGGCAATATGCTGACTCTCTGTAAACCGCTTAGAGAGGCCTGAAAGGCCTATGAAGCGGTATATAAGTCTACTGCTATTGCTATTGCTATTGCTATTGCTATTGCTATTGCTATTGCTATTGCTACATTAATACCAAATGATAGTTGTTTACTTAACTTGTTTTCCATAAGTTACATTTTTAGATTCTTTTAGGGTGCATAATTTTTGAGTCAGAACTAATGCTATATTTGTTCGTTTATCAAATTCTGAGTTAAATAACCCTGACAGTAATTATCTTTGATGTGATTGTCTGAATCAAGGATGAATGCTATCATAATCATAGGTTAAAATTTATCATTTTTATGTAAACGACATGGAATCCGCTGAACATAATTCATAATGTGCTATTTAGGGAGCATCTTTTGGTAGGAAACGGTTGACAAGATACTTGCTTTTTAAAAATTAAAGAGTTCGCAATCCATTGTATCTGAATTTCAAAGATGAATACTGGAGTTCTCAATAGGAACTTTCACACTCTCTCGTAGAATAACTTTTCAACGGCTGATCCGAACCCAAATAAAATTCAGCAAAATTGTAAAATATTTTTGTGGTGTGCAGCATATACATTACATCCTGTGCAAATGATAAAAGAATTTTCCCCTAAATACTTAGATTGATGTGCCTTTAATACGCATTTAATACACATTTTTTTTAAAAAAAAACTTTTTAGTATTCTTTTAAATTGTTTTTACGTAAGCCGCCCGGAGTCCTTCGGGATTGGGCGGCATATAAATTTATTAAACATTAAACCTATAAACACACAGGACACACACAAACGCACACACACAAACACACTTCTTGAGGATTGGAAAAAATTTTTTTTAAAAAAGATTGCATCGTTGGGTTTGAATATTTCAAATTAAATAATTAAAAAGGCTCTCTTTGGTAGACTCAACTTTTTGAAACAAGTATTAAACTTAGAATAAGCTAAATTGATGGGTTCTTTCAAGAGTCTGGGCTGTGCCCCAAAGTTTTGTACTTCTTTAAAAAGTTCTCCTTTGCACTCTCCAATGAATTTAAACTTTCTAGATTTGTACCTGCTTAAAAAGGAGGTTTGTGACCTCTTGACCCTTTTGTTATCCCTAATTCAGAAAGTCCTTTATTCTGGAAAGCTTAGGTATTAAAGAGAGAGAGAGAGAGGGAGGGGGAGAAAGGGAAGAAGGAAAGAAAAAAAAAGGGGGGGGAAGCGTTAATGGCCTAAGACTTCTTTCTGATCACCCTCCGCTAGATGTTTATGCAAAATTTCAATAGGAGCAATTGGCCTAACAGTGTGACAACTTATTTTGCTTGGAAATGGGCTAATCTCCTGTTTGGGTTATCTGGAGGTCAGCTGGGGATTTCTTTTAATGCTGGCTAAACTTTTTCAGCCATTGTTGGGTTGAGGCTAAAATCTTCCCAGCCCTCACAAAATCCCGGTTATCTATCAAAGAAAACAGTGGGCTTTATCCCCAAATAGGTATCCTTGAAAATAAACCCTCTTTCCCCTCCCTCTTTCATTGGGACTTTTTCTCCAATCAATCTGCTTTGGGATTCAGTAGCGCCTGCTTCTTACCGCATTGGGCTCAAGATCACGGGTGGCATTTCCCTGATTGCTCGCCGATTGCAATCCTATAGAAGGGGGAGAAGGGGGATAATACAGTGCACGTAGGATTGCACCCTGCAACATCCTTAATCTTAAATGTGAAAAAAAAGTGACTTGTCAACTCCACAAGGTAGACCAGACCAGAAAATAAAATCCGTTAGAAGACTAGAACTTCACTTCATTGAGATAAATTACAGTGACAGAATTCTGCAAGCTTTATCTCTCCGTGGCACGACAAAACCGCGCTCGACTAAGCCGCGCCCGATTAAACCGCGTCGCTGACATCATCAACAGGGCGACAACAGCCAGCGCGGAGAAAGAAGGGCGCTTTAAATAGCGCTTTGAAAGGAAGCTGATTCAACTTAAGGTAAGGGTTAGGGTTAGGGTTAGGGTTAGGGTTAGGGTTAGGGTTAGGTTTAGGGTTAGGTTAAGGGTTAGGTTAAGGGTTAGGTTAAGGGTTAGGTTAAGGGTTAGGATTAGGGTTAGGTTAAGGGTTAGGGTTAGGTTTAGGGTTAGGTTTAGGGTTAGGTTTAGGGTTAGGTTTAGGATTAGGTTTAGGGGGGTTAGGTTTAGGTTTAGGGGTTAATTTTAGGTTTAGCGTTTACAGCGTGCTTCTGTCTCCGCGCTGTTGTCGCCCTGTTGATGACGTCAGCTACGCAGTTTCGTCGAGCGCGCTTTAGTCGAACGCGGTTTTGTGGAGGAACCTTATCTCTCCTCCTTGTTAAATTATAGTGCAGGGGCGTCAACCGTGGCATCTTGAAGACCCGTGGACTTCAATTCTCAGGATTCCCTAGCCGGCTGCGGAGATTCAGAGAGGATCCTCTCAGTCACTTCCAAATACTGGACTATCTTACTTCCCAAGATTTGAAGGGCCTCATTGCTTATGTAATAGTTCTTGCATACTTCTATCAAGTCTTTATTCTCTGCCTTGCAAAGCAAGAAACATATTTTCTGTCCACCAGAAAATTGAATTTGAATTGAATTGAATTTATTGCATTTATATGCCGCCCTTTTCCCCGAAGGGGACTCAGTGTTCTGACATGCTGTCAAATGCCTTGCTTTGACAGCAGAAGTGGGACTTGTGTTCCTTAATGTTGATAAGCGTTCATTAAAGGCCACCTTCGGGCCCTTAGAGAAGTCCATGTAGAAGCTTCCATACAAATGGCCGCCATTTGCTGGGAGCTGGTCACCATTGCGCTATCACAGCAGGCTGGAACTCAATAAATGTTCAGGCAGGCATGGCTGGCCATGAAATAGGCCTTGGCAGGTTGCACGCTGTGAACTCCCCCGCCTCAGCAGTGAATCCGCTTCTGTGTGTTTTTATAATAGCCTCCCACCCACCCCCAACCCCCAGCTAATTATGCCCCAAGGCTCTGGAAGACAGCCTTACCTGTTGAAAAGAATACACAGCAAGTGTTCTGACATGTTTCTCAGACAAATTGTATTTGATACAAAGGTAGTTTACCCATGGAAGAGTCCAGAAGTGTTGGGTTAACCGCTGGTTAAGAAAAAAAAAATACGATGCAATATTTGCTAACTAATGTTCAACCCTAAAAAGAGAACACAGCCTCTCTTTTCACGGCCTTCGATTCACGGCATTTTAAACACGAGCTAGTTTATTTTATTTTTAGTTTAATAAAATTTGTATGCCGCCTACTCCCATCGGGACTCTGGGCGGCTCACAGCAAGACCAAGAAACAATTAAAATTTAAAAATAGGAAATACAATATTAAAATTCCACATCATCCATTCCATCTAAGCAGGGCTGGATATCAATCAACAGAACAGCCAGGTCTTGGTGGCTTTACGGAAGGCCGGAAGAATGGGAAGGGTCCGGATCTCAGCGGGTAGATCATTCCACAGGGCCGGCGCAGCAACAGAGAAGCCCCCCCCCGGGGAGCCGCCAACCGGCATTGTCTAACGCCAGTATCCATGCGATCCATTTGAATCCCCTCGTTTCAGTTCTATACAGAATTAATTTGCCAATACTTTTGGCAAATACAACTTTTTCTTAACCTGGTGGTTTATAGCTTTCTGCCTTGACTTCTCTTTTCTAAACCTGAATTTCATCCCACCCACTCCCTCCCCAAGTTGAGTTCTAGGGATGGTATATCATTCCTGGGGCAGGCAGGAATACAAGAATTTGGTGAGGCCACCAAAATGCTATTCTAGTTAATAGTTTCAGTTCAGTTTATTGTATTTGTATGCTGCCCTTTTCCCCCGAAGGGGGACTCACATGGGTTTCTGCTGTTACCTGGAACTCGGCTGCGCTTGAAAAATTATATTTAGTGCGAACCCACTGGCTTTATGTATGGTTAAATATAGCTGAAAAAGACGCCCCCCCCCCCCAAAAGTTCCTTCTTTGAACTTCATTGATCAGCACCATGCCACCTGCATGTTAAAATGTGATTCTTTATTTTAATTATTTTAATTATTTGATTAGCTAGTTCAAACCTGATGGGCAGTGGTCGTTCGGAATCATCTAAATCTGATTTTTAGTTTTACATCTCCAAATTTGGAAACTAAGAAGCTGAAAGAATGCAAGGCAGGAAGAAAAATCCGAAACCACAAAGTCCTTTTTTATCTTTCAGCCAAATTGCTGAGTGGTGCATTTGAAGTTGTGAATTGGGTTCAAATAGCAGGGGCACATATCTTGGGGGTCAGCTACAGGAATTCCTCACACAAATGTCTTCTCTCCCATATTCTTTTGTTCTTTTGAGACTGTTCTGACTGCTGCGTTCAGTCCTGGCTCCTTGAGGCTTTAAATAGCAGAGAGTTAACTCATTATTGGGCAGAGAAACAATGAGTCCCCGAGTTTTCATATTAGGAATGAACCAGGTTTTTAAAATATATATATATATATAATTTAATCTTTATTAAACGTTTCAGTCGCTAAACTTACCTCTGAGCTTTGCATAAAAAAATACAAGAGGCTTTCCATGGTGTCTCCAGATTAACCAGTAGCTGAATTTGATTTTTCCTTTAAAAGATAGATTGATAGAAGATCCATGGAATTAACTTTCAACCGATGTGATCCTGTAATGTAATCACGCATTTTCCTATTTGCAGCATCAAATTATTTAAATGATACCAAGAAATTTGTAACCATTGGGTTCTCAGCGTTGGTGCATTCTGCAGTAGAAACAATAGCTTAAAAGAGAATGCGGTTTTCCTCTAGCGCTTAATTACAGTAGCTAGGTAAGTTTTTGAATTTCAGCTTTTAGAACCACTGATTAAAAATAATATTCATGTTAATATCACTGCTCTGTTTCCCTAAATATTGGTTGATGTTCTCAGCAATGGTTTGTTCCATTTAAGACTGAGTTTTCACAATGGAGCTAGTGAAAGTCTTCTTTGAAAGTGTATCTTGAAAGAAAAACTAGCATAATTCCCCTTCACAGAAGTTAATAATAAATGCTTTAGTTACGTTTTGTCTATAAACACAATTTCTCAAAATTATATATGCGTTTAGTTTTAGTATTCGGAAAGATATTTCTATATTTATAAATAGGATTAGACCAAAAAAAACATGTCTGTGAATATCTTATCCCCATAGTTACATTGTCTTAGCTTAATAGGCTGATAATGAAATTCTGGGATTTCCCATTCGGAGAAGACATAATCTTTAGTATGTGTTTTTAAATTTACTTTAAATCTATGACTGTGATTAATTGAACTGTATCCTAGCTCCCTCTTTCTTTCTCTTTCTCCCGCCCCACCTTCTCTCTCTCTCAAATATGTTTACTGTAATAAGATAGCATCCTGATAAGTAAAACGCTATACTCTATAAGATACTGGCAAGGATGTTATAGGACACCTGTCTTTATTGTAGCAGCTATGCAAGTTTGCTACAAGACCAAATAATTGTATATTCATTCTACTGAATTATGGGCATCCTACAACTCTTTCCATCTTTCGCATAATGATAGATCAATAGCTATTGATTTGCAAATAAAATGGGCACCCAAACCAGAAACATAATAAAAATCATGGAAAAGGTTTTTGATAATTATTATTATTATTATTATTATTATTATTAATAAATATTAATGGCACACTGGGTGCTATTCCAAAAGCACTGGAATTACATTTAAAACAGTTAAAAATTGACAAAATCACCATCAGTCAAATGCAAAAAGCCGCACTGCTTGGATCTGCACGCATATTACGAAAATACGTTACGACGTCCTAGGCCCCTGGGTGGGGCCCGACTAGTAACCAATGCCAAATCCGGCGAAACAACTGGCCGCTGTGATACAATTGTATAATAATAATAATAATAATATCAACAGGCAGGCTTATGATAATCAAGAGTTGCATGTTTTTTTTTAAAGTTTTTTTTTTAACTATCTTCAATATGTATGTTTATAAAAATACTCTTTTGTTAGTTTGTGACTTACACATAGTCATTGGTAATTCAAAATATATATTTTTTAAATCACATAAATTGCAAAACTAGCAGGTTAAAAAAGAAGCATAAAAAAATGTTCCACCATATTAAACATTAAATAGGCAACTATAATCAGTAACTGAAAGAGTAAATATTTATTTCGAGCATTTTAAAAAATTGAGTCCCACACTTTAGATTGTCGTAGACGTCTCTGCCAAAAATGAAATAACTTCTTCAAATGTTTAGATATCATGGTGTATACAACCTTGGCCAGCTGTAGAGTTTTAGGATTTGGACAAGAAATCTTGTCACACAGCAAAGGCCATTAAATATTACCTGGCCGCATGAAATGGAACATAGTGAAGATGTGTAGCCAGGAAAGCATGCCAATTTCTATAATCTCATCATACTTCATTGATGAAGCGCAACTTTCCATCAGCCCCAAATCCAACTCGGGGAATTCCCCTTTTCATTTTCAGTGGGGTTTTTAAAGAGTGAAGGATTAAATATTTAAAACTAAACGCTCAAGGGGAAAATTGAACCAGTTGAATGAAAACAATTGCAGTAACTAGGGATAAGCTTTTATGCAGAATGGGAAAAAAAATCTAAAAAGATAGTACTTAAGCATAATGTGCATGCATTAATTCAACCAGTTAAATTCTTTGCCTCCAGTTTGCTCTATTTGGGTAAGAATCCAAATACCTTTGGGACATCAAGAGTCAACAGCTCTAAAGACTTGTTTATAAACGGGGACTTTTCTTTTCCTATGTTTCTTAGAGATAAGTTGGAATGCAAAAATGGATTTTGATTAAGGTTAAGACATATATGGTACTATTTCTTGTACGTCTTAATAGATTTTTGCTGACTGGGACTGATGAGTTTTTATAAACTTGATTTCACTCTATCAGTTGGGCTTGGAAACTAAGCAGGTTGAGGGCTGTTTAGTTCTTGGATGAGAAATACAAAAGAAGGCCAGGAATATAGGTTAGATATAGGTTAAAGCCCTACATGGTATCGGACCTGGCTACCTGAGAGACCGCCTCCTGCCATTTATCTCCCAGAGACCTATAAGATCACACAGATTGGGCCTCCTCGGGGTTCCATCTGCCGGTCAATGTCGGCTGGCGACTCCCTGGGGGAGGGCCTTCTCTGTAGCTGCTCCGGCCCTATGGAACGATCTCCCCGTCGAGATCCGGACCCTTACACTACCCTTCCAGCCTTCCGCAAAGCAACTTAAGACCTGGCTGTTCCGACAGGCCGCTTAGAGAGGGGCTGAAAGCCCTATGAAGCGGTATATGAGTCTAACTGCTATTGCTATTGCTATCACAGATCTATTCAATGCAGCGTCCAGCTACAGTAGCTGTGTCAGATGGCTGTCCGGTGGCAAGAAAGAACAACCAATTTCCCCTTTTCCTTATTTCCAAATATAATTTAACCAAGCGGGATGCTTGCATACCTTTCATTATACAGATCTTATTTTAAAACAGGCTTATCCCACCTATGAATAATTTAAGGAGCTTAACTACATTGTTGAAATGAAATGGATTCAGAATAAATAATTCCTGTTTTGATTCTGCTGATGGCGACGTGTTGGGTTAGTTCCATTTATTTCAACAAAAGTTTGCTTTGATCCGAGTAATGTACTTACTAGCATCAATAGAGCTGGGTACTAGTGACGCCTGCTAGATTCTACCCGGTGTAGTAGGTGCGTGCTTGCGTGCACAAGATTGTTTATGTTGTACACTGTTGAAGCACAGCCATTTTCCCAACTACCAAGTCACTGCTGAATTGCAAAATGACACACTCTCAGTAATCATAGTTTCCCTGTCTCAACTGGCAACGCCACTTGCTAATCTTGCATTTTATAGTAGCGCCTATTGTGCCCTACCATTGTGGGAACAGTTAGCCTGAAACTTTAAATTTTGCATCACTATAAACAGTTGTAAGCTGGTGTGTATATTTTTGGCAAAAGTAACTGTCATATGATAGAACTTGCCTTCAAATTCTTTTCCTGTTCCACCTTTATATTTAATTACAGGATTTCGCCCTCCTAGGATTATATCCTCATCTTCTGCTTCATTGGAAATAAACATGTGTACGGTTTTATTTCTGCTGAGATATATGAGTCATTATGTTTGTCTTAAGCCGAAGCAGTGCAAGATGAAGGCCTGATCATCAAAGGCTGTGGACCATTTTATCCCACACTCTTCCAATTTATATAGAATTTTTTTTGAGAGAGAGGGAGAGGGGGAGAGAGAGAGAGAATTGCATAAAGATTTATCATTCTCCGGAAAATTAGCATATACATACTGTATGTAGCATATACATACTGTATCTTATCGGTCTAAGGGAGGTATGCGGCAGAAGAAGGTCTCGTAGATATCTGGGTCCTAGGCCACGTAGGGCTTTAAAGGTGATAACCAGCACCTTGAATCATGTTCGGAGATACACATATACCAACACACATTTACAAGATTCTATTTCTATTTATTAAATTTATAGGCCGCCCAATCCCGGAGGACTCCTGGCGGCTTACAGAAATGAAAAGATTAAGAAAAGATTAAAAGCAAATAAAACACAGCAGAATGAAAAGAAACACAACATGCACCCAGTCTAAGCGGGGCTGGACCTCAGTCGAGAGGTCAACAGCCCCAGGCCTGTCGGAATAGCCAGGTTTTGATAGCTTTTCGGAAGGCCATGAGAGTGGGTAGGGTTTGGATCTCTGGGGGTAGCTCATTCCATAGGGCCGGAGCAGCAACAGAGAAGGCCCTATTCCGAGGCCAGCCGACATTGTCCAGCTGACGGCACCTGGAGAAGGCCCATCCTGTGCAATCTTACCGGTCTAAGGGAGGTATGCGGCAGAAGACGGTCTCGTAGATATCCGGGTCCTAAGCCATGTAGGGCTTTAAAGGTAATAACCAGCACCTTGAATCGTGTTCGGAGACCGATAGGAAGCCAGTGCAGCTCGCGGAGGATAGGTGTAGTGTGGGTGTATCTTGGTACACCCAGTATCGCTCGCGCGGCTGCATTCTGGACTAATTGTAGTCTCCGAACGCTTTTCAGGGGCAGCCCCATGTCAAGAGAGTCTCCTATATTTATATTGATTTCTTTAGCACTCTGATCTATTGACAATTCCCTGTATTTCAGGGGATTATTAAGCCATCAGTCATAAGCTAAAAGCCTTGTAGGTTTCAAGCATTTTGCCTAATGGTATAACGTCTGAAAGAAAATATATTCCTACATTTGTAATTATTTCAAATTCTCAGGTACTAATCCTTTTGCAATCTTAAAATTTATGTGACATCCATCCAGAATATTTGTCAACAGAGCTCGACATTTACAGTAAATGCCGCCAATCTGTTCCCCTGTTGAGCAATAATTTATAAAAAATAGTTTGTACGGTAAACTTCAGCCTAGACCAGACGTGAGAAGAATGAAAAAGTGTCTTTTTTTTTTTAAATCAATGAGGGCTAACTTTGAGCTGGGCACCATGTCTCTGCGCAACCCACTTCAGAAAAGTTTTTGGAATATAGAATCGGAAGTGGAAGTGTTATGTACAATGGCTTGGTCCTAGAGCAGGGCGGTCAAACTCCCAGCCCATACACTAGATGCGTCATGTGCTGGCCCTGCCCACGCCCGGTTTAGCGAAGCGGGAAAAAGTCACGATACATCATATGATGATGCCGTGACAACGCAGGTTTGACACCCCTGTCCTCGAGAGAGGAGGGAAGAAGGAGGAGGTGGCGCGGTGGTTAAATGCAGCACTGCAGGCTACTTCAGCTGACTGCAGTTCTGCAGTTCAGCGGTTCAAATCTCACCGGCTCAAGGTTGACTCAGCCTTCCATCCTTCCGAGGTGGGTGAAATGAGGACCCGGATTGTTGTTGGGGGCGATATGCTGACTCTGTAAACCGCTTAGAGAGGGCTGAAAGCCCTATGAAGCGGTATATAAGTCTAACTGCTATTGCTATTGCTATTTTTTACAACCCTCTGCAAATAGAAATTATGAAAATTTAAAATAGTTGTCTTAATGCTAAATAAGCCAAACCAAAGTACAGTGGAGTTATAAAGAGGACAGATGTGGGCTGCTCTGCAGGGTCCTTATGTAGCAATAGCAATAGCAATAGCAGTTAGACTTATATACCGCTTCATAGGGCTTTCAGCCCTCTCTAAGTGGTTTACAGAGTCAGCATATCCGCCCCCACAGTCTGGGTCCTCATTTCACCCAGATAGATAGATAGATGATAGATAGATAGATAGATAGATAGATAGATAGATAGATAGATAGATAGATAGATAGATAGATAGATAGATAGATAGATAGATGGATGATAGGTAGAGAGGCAGAGAAAGACAGATGGCTGATAGATAGGATAAGAAGATTAGATAGATAGATAGATAGATAGATAGATAGATAGATAGATAGATAGATAGATAGATAGATAGATAGATAGATAGATAGCAATAGCAGTTAGACCTATATACCGCTTCATAGGGCTTTCAGTCCTCTCTAAGCGGTTTACAGAGTCAGCATATCCGCCCCCACAGTCTGGGTCCTCATTTCACCCACCTCGGAAGGATGGAAGGCTGAGTCAACCTTGAGCCGGTGAGATTTTGAACCGCCGAACTGCAGATAACAGTCAGCTGAAGTGGCCTGCAGTACTGCACCCTAACCACTGCGCCACCTCGGCTCCTCTCTAAGGAGGTATAACTGGGAGGAGAGGTAAAGAAGTTAGTGCAACTCATCATTGCTTTAAATTAAATTAAATTGCTTTATATGAGCACCTCTGCTATCCCAACGCTAACCCTTTCCAGCTTGAGGCAGAGATTGGCACAGGCTCAAATGTGATTTAATTTTTTGGCTAGATTGCTTCTAGTCAAAGGACGGGACTTTCAGGCGGTCTGCAGAAGAATCCAACTTATTCATTAATTAGCATTTTAAAACTATGGGATAAATTCAGAAAAAGAATTAGACTACACTTATCACCTCTTCTTCATTTATGAATGTACAGGGAAAAAAATTATTAGTAGAGAAGTAGTCACTCATATCCAACAAAGGAGAAACACTTGAGAGATTTGACTGAATCTGAAAATTTTTGTCACACAGGATTCGGAACATTTATTGGAATTTATTGCAGTACAGTTTAGAAAATGAACAAGTTAGGGATTATAAGATCAAATGGATATAGAATTTACACAAAATAATTGGTATGCAACGATGGAACAATAATGGAATACTAGAAAGGTGTTCATACCATTTTCAAAGTTTGATTTTCTCTTAATGTAAGACTATAACATTTATTTATTTTTCCTTTTCCTTTCATCTGATCTGCTAAATTCATATATTTTTTTCCAGATTAGATAAAACTTAATGGTTTTTTTTCCTCCTCATTCTATAATTTTTAAACTGAACCTTGTTAGTTACAGCAGCAAGTTAATTATACAACAGTCAGATTTTAATAGTAATTTACGTTAATACTTATTTCAATGTTCGAACTGATATAAAATATTATAATACCTATATTTATATCCGTATTGATTGGAAGACTTTTCTTTTACGTTTTAGAACGCTTGTAAACCATATTTACCATTTCTTTTCCTATTTTTTCTTACTTTTTCCCTATTATATCTGTACATTTAATAAATAATACTTGAAAAAGGGAAACAATAAATCAGTACCAGAAAAAATACATCTGGAGAATGTACATTGCCTTGAACGACAAAATATCTTTATACTATTATTTAGCTGATGTGTAAAAATCTTGTGGATGTTTTAATGTAGACGTTATCAAAGGTCTTTGAATGTCTGTAATGTGGCGCTTTGTATAAATGAGATATTTTGCTAGCTTGAAGCCTCCCATTCATCAGTGACAATTAATTGATCTGTTTGAAAAATGATAATTTTAGGAACCCGTGACAATGTTTTGGGAACCCATTAATCAATGTGGGTTAAAAATATTTCATTTTGCCCAGTTATTAAGTACAGATTTGGCAAAGGGGAAGAGAAATGGTCCAATAGAAAAGTGGATGGCATATGAAACGGCTTACACAGTTGCTATAGA
Organism: Thamnophis sirtalis; assembly: GCF_051295495.1. Classification (NCBI taxonomy): domain Eukaryota; kingdom Metazoa; phylum Chordata; class Lepidosauria; order Squamata; family Natricidae; genus Thamnophis; species Thamnophis sirtalis. The sequence goes on from NW_028261395.1 coordinate 2,503,813, forward strand.
AGTGGGTTTTGTTGAAATCTTACTGCCTATTCAGCATAATCCTAATGAGAGTTATGGAGGAAGGGCATTGATAGCTGTGGTATTTCCCTGTTTAGGTTTCTCCCATAGGCTTCCATGGGGGGTTCCACCACAAAACCGCGGTAGACAAAAGCGCGCTCGACGAAAGCGCGTAAGTGACGTCATCACAGCGCGACGAAAACATCGCGCTGTTATCGATAAATGTAAAAATAAAGCGAAAACCTTACCCTAACCCCCCCCAAACCTAACCCTAACCCTAAACCTAACCCTTAACCTAAGCCTAAATCTAACCCTAAACCTAACCCTAAATCTAACCCTAAACCTAACCCTAAACCTAACCCTAAACCTAACCCTAAATCTAACCCTAAACCTAACCCTAAATCTAACCCTAAACCTAACCCTAAACCTAACCCTTAACCTAAGCCTAAATCTAACCCTAAACCTAACCCTTAACCTAACGCTAAACCTAACGCTAACCTTTAACCTAACGCTAAACGTAACCCTAACGCTCTAAACCTAACCCTAACCCTTAACCTAACCCTAACCCTTACCTTTATGTGAATCGGCTTGCTTTAATTTTAATTTTATTTCAATTTTTAATTTTTTTCGTCGCGCTGTGATGACGTCAAATGTGCGCTTTCGTCGAGCGCGCTTTTGTGGACCGCGGTTTTGACGGGTCACGTCCATGGGGATTTGTTGAAATCTTATTGCCTATCCAGCATAATCCTAATGAGAGTTATGGAGTTAAGAGCATTGATAGCTGTGGTATTTCCCTGTTTAGGTTTCTCCCATAGGCTTCCATGGGGATTTGCGCTCCAGGCTTTCATTTATTATTTCTTTTTTGGACTTCTATTCAGCCTTTTATTCAGGAACTCCAGGTGGAGTTCCATAATGTTCCATCCTCCCTAGAATCGCCCTGTCAACATAGAAGATAGAATTCTTTATTGGCCAAGTGTGGTTGGACACACAAGGAATTTGTCTTTGGTGCAGATACTCTCAGAGAACATAAAAAGATAAGATACATTCGTTAGGAATCATAAGGCACAACACTTAATGATAGTCATAAGAGCTCATAGGAACACACATAGCAATCCAGTTTTTCCTCCTAACGATCCTTTGAGACCGGTTTAGTCCCCTTCCATTGGAAAATATGAAAGGGACAAATTCTGGGAGTTGAAGTCCACAAGTCTTAAAGTTGCCAAGTTTGAGGACCTCTGGAGGTTTATTTTCGGAGATAAGAGTCCTTTTCAGGAATCCGACGATAAGCTGGCGCTCTCCTCCCGGTTGAACCCACAAGAAAGGGCTGTCTAAGTTGCGGGTTCAATCACATTCTCCTTATTGATTTACTGGCATCTGTTTGGTGCCACCTTATCCCTTCCACGTAAGAAAGGATCTAAGTACTAGCATTAAATAAGACGAATCGTTGTTTTAAGTGTCTTTTCTCTGTAGCGCTGAAATTTTAATTAAACCACTCCTTTCCCAGCTGCAGGGGAGACAGTTGAGTAGCTTAACTAGCAATTCAGACAAATTTACACTGAGATGGATACAAACGAGTGAGTTGGCCAGTAAGACCCACACGGAATAATAGAGAGATATGTCTTTTTTCCCCCAAAAAAGATGTGTGTTTTCTATGCCCATATATGACGGATGGAGCTTCGATCACACCATATCTGCAATTTTTTTAAAACTTTTTTGGACACGTGTGAAACGCTCTCCCTTTTTTTAGAGATAGCCTCTGGGCCTTTTCGTAGGGAAAGGAAGAAAACTTATAAAAATCGGGAGCCTCCTTCATTCATTCCTGGGGAAATGGAGCCTCTATCGCCACGAACTCCGAGCGATACGATCCAAAGGCTTGAGATTTATTCGATTTATACGCCGCCCTTCTCCCCAGGACTCAGGGCGGCGTACAACATTCAAAGAAACACATACTACAAAAGTTAAAAAAAGAAATTAAATAGGATACCCCCCCAAACCCAATTAAAATTAACAACGACACGATTTTTAAAAAAAGAATTCAAATTCAAATTAACAATGACATGTTTTTTTTAAAAAAAGAATTCAAATTCAAATGAACAACGACACAATTTTTTAAAAAAGAATTCAAATTCAAATTAACAATGACATGTTTTTTTTAAAAAAAGAATTCAAATTAAAATGAACAAGGACACAATTTTTTTAAAAAAGAATTCAAATTAAAATGAACGACACAATTTTTTTAAATAAAGAATTCAAATTAAAATGAACGACACAATTTTTTAAAAAAAGAATTGAAATTAAAATGAACAATGACACATTTTTAAAAAAAGAATTCAAATTAAAATGAACAATGACACAATTTTTTAAAAAAAGAATTGAAATTAAAATTAACAATGACACAATTTTTTTAAAAAAGAATTCAAATTAAAATGAACGACACAATTTTTTAAAAAAAGAATTCAAATTAAAATTAACAATGACGCATTTTTTAAAAAAGAATTCAAATTAAAATGAACAATGACACAATTTTTAAAAAAGAATTGAAATTAAAATGAACAACGACACAATTTTTTAAAAAGAATTCAAATTAAAAATGACACAATTTTTTAAAAGAATTAAAATTAACAATGACACAATTTTTTAAAAAAAGAATTCAAATTAAAATGAACGACACAATTTTTTAAAAAAAGAATTCAAATTAAAATTAACAATGACGCATTTTTTAAAAAAGAATTCAAATTAAAATGAACAATGACACAATTTTTAAAAAAGAATTGAAATTAAAATGAACAACGACACAATTTTTTAAAAAGAATTCAAATTAAAAATGACACAATTTTTTAAAAGAATTAAAATTAACAATGACACAATTTTTTAAAAAAAGAATTCAAATTAAAATTAACGACACATTTTTTTAAAAAAGAATTCAAATTAAAATTAACAACGACACATTTTTTTAAAAAAAGAATTCAAATTAAAATTAACAATAATCAATACTTTTGATTTGTTTTGTTCAGGCCAGGCTGGCTCCCCCCTCCCTCCCTCCCTCGGTTCAGAGGGATCAGTTTCAGTGCCCAAGACCCCCCCAGCCGCCCCCCCTTCCCTTCCCTGCCCTCCGATCTCCGCGTGGGAACCTGATCGCTCCGTGCCAGCCGGAGCTCCCTAAAGGTAGCGGCGGCGTGGGGTGGGTGGGAGTGCCAGGTGCCCACCCGAGACGGCGGGGGTCGCGCTGCTTCGGCCCGCCGTTCCCAACCCCTTCCCTCCTTCCAGGCAGCGTCGGAGGGGAAACCGCGCCCCGAGCCCCCTTCATTACGAGTTCAAGACCCCCGGGAGAGCGTCCCGGCCGCTTCCACCGGGCTCGGCTCGTCCCGAAGTCGAAACAAACCCACCTCGCGGGCACCGCCGGCTTAGGGCTTTAGGTGGGTGGGATGGGTGGGCGAGGGAAGCCGGCGGAGGCTCTTGAGAGAGCCTGAAACAATGCAGAGCCGCGGCTCGGAAGTCGGGCTTAAGTGGTTTAAACGGGGATTAGGACTTCAGATTAGAGAGGGGGGCCGCCGCTTTCCTGCCAGAGTCACCCCGGCTTTTAAGAGATTACTTGGGGCTTGGGGGGGCAGCTCCAGGGGCAGAAGCGGAGCCCGGGAAAGAGCTGCTGGGGGGGGGGGGAGTTAGCAGTTAGTTAGACTTAGACTTATATACCGCTTCCTAGGGCTTTCAGCCCTCTCTAAGCGGTTTACAGAATCAGCATATCGCCCCCAACAATCCGATAGATGATTAGATAGATAGATAGATAGATAGATAGATAGATAGATAGATAGATAGATAGATAGATAGATAGCAATAGCAATAGCAATAGCAATAGCAATAGCAATAGCAGTTAGACTTATATACCGCTTCATAGGGCTTTCAGCCCTCTCTAAGCGGTTTACAGAGTCAGCATATCGCCCCCAACAATCCGATAGATGAGATAGATAGATAGATAGATAGATAGATAGATAGATAGATAGATAGATAGATAGATAGATAGATAGCAATAGCAATAGCAATAGCAATAGCAATAGCAATAGCAATAGCAGTTAGACTTATATCCCGCTTCCTAGGGCTTTCAGCCCTCTCTAAGCGGTTTACAGAATCAGCATATCGCCCCCAACAACAATCTGGGTCCTCAAGGGGGGAGAAGAGGGGCCATCTCATCTCAGCCTCTTCGTCCCTCGCTAAATTTTAATGCCCCCCTCCCCCGAAGCCTGTTTGCAGCAGCGAAAGTGGCCAAGGATGGATGTACTTTCACCCGAATTTACCAGTCTGCACGCTACTTTTTACTTTTTCCTTCTCGCGGCCATCGGTTCAGTTCAGTTCAGTTTATTGTATTTGTATGCCGCCCTTTTCCCCCCCGAAGGGGGACTCAGGGTCAGGGCGGCTCACAACTCGAACCGGGGAAGGGGGATACAGACAAAAATTTAAAAAAACAAACGTAACAATGTATAATTTAAAACTCACAACAGTCATACCATTCGAGACGGGGGGGGGGGGGAACAGCTCTTTAGCCCCAGGCCATAAGTGGCACCTGGTGTTAACTTTGAAAAAGAGCAGAGACCTACAGTAGATTTCCAGAAGTGATTATAACCTCTCACATTTTGTAAATATTTAAATATCTCTTTTCATGTGACAGCAATGAAGAAGGTGACACTTGCCTACAATGCAAAATTGTGAGTGTATAGCTTGTGTAACAGTGTAAATGTGCTGTCCCCCCTCAAAACAACACAACACACAGCCATTCATGTCTAAACTGCTGGCAAGATAGACTTAAAATATTTACAAAATGCGAGGCGAAGGTCTCCGGAATGAATGGAGATTCCTGGGGGATTCTCTTCGCTTTTTTTCGCTCGGATTGAGCGTGGTGCAACTTTCAGGGTGGGACTGAATGTTTAATGTTTATTTCATTTGTATGCCGTCCTTTTTCCCCCCCAGGGGGACTCAGGGCGGCTCACAACTCAAACCAGGGAAGGGGGATACAGACAAATTGCAAATATTTAAATATATCTTTTCATGTGACAGCAATGAAGATGACACTTGCCTACAATGCAAAATTGTGAGTGTATAGCTTGTGTAACAGTGTAAATGTGCTGTCCCCCCTCAAAACAACACAACACACAGCCATTAATGTCTAAACTGCTGGCAAGATAGACTTAAATATTTACAAAATGCGGGGTGAATGTATCCGGAATGGATGGAGATTCCTGGGGGATTCTCTTGGCTTTTCTCCGACTGCCTCGGATTGCAACTTTCAGGGAGGGACTGAATGTTTAATGTTTATTTCATTTGTATGCCGCCCTTCCCCCCCCCAGGGGGGCTCAGGGCGGCTCACAACTCAAACCAGGGAAGGGGGATACAGACAAATTAACAACACCACCAAACAATACATAATTTAAAAACGCGCAACAATCATACCATTCGAGATAGGGGCAACGGTTCTTTAGCCCCAGGGACGGAAAAGACAGGGGTTTTTTTGGGGGGAGGCGGTGTGTGTGTGTGTTTTGCAGGCTCGTCCAGGTGAGGCTTTTGGGGGTGGCCTTGACCTGACCCTCCTCTCTCGCTTCTGTCTCCCGCAGCTCCTGGATCTCTTCATGGTGTGGGACTGGTCGACTTACCTGGCTGATTACGGGCAGCCGGGCTCCAAGTACCTGCGGGTCAACCCCAGCACAGCTTTGGCCCTCTTGGAGAAGTAAGTCGGCTTGGCGGGGCTGCGCGTTGGAGGAGCCCCCCCCCCCGTTCTCCGCTTCCCTTTAGGCTTTCTGCGCTCCCAAACGTTCCCCTTTCCAAAAACGAACCAGATAAGCGCGCAGAGCGCAAGAAGAGCCAGTCAGCCGTTTCCTCCAGAAGCCCAGCACCGCGGGGTCTCCACTTCCAGCCCCAGCGGTTGGCTGAGCAGCTGGGGAGGGGGGAAGGTTTGCGGGTGGAGCGCCTCTTGTCCTGCGCCTGCAGGAAACACCCTTCTTCCCACCCCCGGTCTTTGAAAGAGACTGTGGGCCCGTTGGAGTCTTCTCCTCTCCGGAGCTGAGCTGTAGGATGGACGCGCTTTCTTTAGCCTTAGCATCGGGGGGCTTCCTGAGACTTGACCCTTCTGGGACGCTTTTGCTCCTCAGGCTGATCTTCTCCTATTTCTGATCTCCAGTATTCCCTTCGGTTTCTGCCCCCCCAATCCTTTCTTTGGATCAATCAGCAAATCAATGGGTAGCTGCCTTTCGAAGTACCTGGGATCCAGACTGGGAAAAATTATTGGGTTAATAATTTCTGGTTTAAAAACAGGTTTCCCAGACCTGGCTGAGGTGGCCGGTGACTCGGCTGTTCCTCAAATTGTTGGTATTTAAAAAAAAACAAAAACCTTTAAAAATTAAAAAAAGAGTGCGATTAGAATAAAGATTAGTTAGGCTGGCGGAAACTGAAAGATAAATGCAAGTGTGTGTTTGTGTGTGTGTGAGAGAGAGAGAGAAAAGAGAGAAAGAAAGAGAGAGAGAAAGGGAGAAAGAGAGAGAAAGAGAGAGAGGGAGGGAGGGAGGGAAGGAGGGGGGAGAGAGAAAGAGTGAGAGAGAGAGAAAGAGAGAGAGAGAAAGGGAGGGAGGGAAGGAGGGGGAGAGAGAAAGAGTGAGAAAGAGAGAGAAAGAGAGAAAAAAAGAGAGAGAAAGGGAGAGAGAGATAGAGAGAGGGAAGGAGGGGGAGAGAGAAAGAGAGAGAGAGAGAGAGAGAAAGGGAGAGAGAGAGGGAGGGAGGGAAGGAGGGGGAGAGAGAAAGAGTGAGAAAGAGAGAGAGAGAGAGAGAAAGGGAGAGAGAGGGAGGAAAGGAGGGGGGAGAAAGAAAGAGTGAGAAAGAGAGAAAAAGAGAGAGAGAAAGGGAGAGAGAGATAGAGGGAGGGAAGGAGGGGGGAGAGAGAAAGAGAGAGAGAGAGATGTCCAAAAGTTCCCAGGTATTTCTACAGGTAGGTGGGATTTTCCTTTTGCTAACTCGTTTGCGCTCTTTCTCTCTCCCTCCTCCTCTCTCTCCCCCCCCCAACCCTTCTCTCCTGCTTGCAACGCCGGGACGCCTTGACAGAGTCCACCGGGGGTAAGCATAGTTTCGATTCGTTTGGATCCGGAATCCCTCCCCAGGTTTCATTTTAGAACTCTTGGAAAGGGGGGGGTGGGAGCTTCGTTGGAAAGAGCCCAACTTTGGGGTGGTTCTCTGTAGAATGGAGCCGGGCGGGGGGGGGGGTGTTATAAGAGATCTTGCCTGGGTTTTTGTTCCCTTTTTGCTGGGGGGGGGCTGCACGGAGGCCTCTTGAAACTACAGCTTCCCCCTCCTCAGCGTTGGCAACTTATGAGTTTCGGATTGAAATAGCTGCCTTGTTGAACTGGCAGTTCAGCAGTTCGGCGGTTCAAATCTCACCGGCTCAGGGGTTGACTCAGCCTTCCATCCTTCCGAGGTGGGTGAAATGAGGACCCCAGACTGTGGGGTGATATGCTGACTCTGTAAACCGCTTAGAGAGGGCTGAAAGCCCCATGAAGCGGTATATAAGCCTAACTATTGCTATTGCTATTTTGGGGGGCATTTCCCAGGCTGATAGGCCGAATTGGGGCCATCCTAATTATTTCCCCCCAAGAAGCAGAGGGGCTTTCAAGCCTTCCGAGGTAGTGGAACCCCCCCCCCCACGCCCCCAAAATGCCTAGCTCTCCTTCCGGAACCACAGTCTTAGAACGAACTAAGGAGAGATCTGGCTTACCCTTGAATGGCCCCGTCCTGGCTTCAAGCCCCCCAAGTCCTTCCTGGAAGCCTCTCCTGCGCTTTCTGCTGGAGGCTTGGAAGAAACCCCCCCCCCTGCCCTCCCCAGCATGGGTTCGCGGACTGGGCCTGGCGCGGGGTTCTCCCCAGAGCTTCTCCCTTGACCTTCTCTGTTCTCCTCGGCTTCCCTTCCAGGATGAAAGACGTGAACAAAAAGAACCACCTTTTTGCCCAGTTTCGGAAGAACGACCGCGACAAACAGAAGCTGATCGAGACGGTGGTGCGGCAGCTGCGGGGCTTGGCTAACTGCATCGCCCAGCACCCGTGAGAGAGAGAGCCCCCCCGCCCCACCTCGTCCTATCCCCCCCCCCCCACCGGCGAGCCGGGCTCCCGCGAAAGCTGGTCCCGGTGAAAGGGCCGCTGATTTGACGGAGAACCGAAAAGGAGGCCCTGGAAGGGACCGGCCGAAGGGAAGGATACCCCCCCCCCCTGCATTCATTCCAGGCCTGGCCAAGGGGGGAAGCAGCCGGCTTGCCTTTATTGGCCAAGGCCCAACGCCGGGCTGGCTCTGCCGTCATTGTAAATACGATCTTCGGAGAAGCCCTGAAGACCCTCCCTCTTCCCCCCAAGCCCCCAAAAGGCCATTTAGTGTTTTCTGCTCCAAGTTTTTCCGATTCGGACGTTTCTTACTTGATCCTCCGCTTCCCTATTATTCCCGCATTAGATTTATATGTTGTAAGCCTTAAGTAATCCCGACGTCAGAATTTCTCCCCCCCTTTTTTTTTGACCCCAGGAGAGGAGGGGGGGAGCCAAAGCGCGGGGAGCTCTTTTGTACCCCCCCCTTTCAAACTACCTAACTCGAACTCACCTCCCGACCGTGTCCCCGAACGATTTTGAACTTTTGGGAAACAGCCACCGGCGCCCTTCGATTTTGATCCCCCCCCGGGATGGGACCGCGTTGGATGCGGGGCACGGAGAGGGAGGGGAGGCGTTTCCCCCGAGTCCAGGTGCCCAGCTTCTGCCAGGGCGTGTCCTTGCTGGAAAGACGAGCGAATGTATCCTAAAGGGAATGGATGCTCCCTTAACTCCTATGGGACACATCAAAAATGTCCGTTTTCTTCCCTGCTGATTAAATTATTTGATTATCCTGCTGGAATCCTTCGTGTAAACCCAGAGTTTCCTTTAGCTGCGCCGCTGGATGCGCCTGGCCAAATCCTACGGGCAAAACGTCCCCGGGCCTGATATCTCCAGCGGATTATTCCCCCCCCCCCGTGTTTCCTTCGGTGCTGAACGGCTGGCGGCTCTTTCCAGACCCCACTTAAGATCCGACTTCCAGAGAGTGAGTGAGTGAGAGAGAGAGAAAAAAGAAAGAGAGAAAGGGGAAAGAGAGAGAGAAAGGGAGAGAGAAAGGGAGAAAGAGAGAGAAAAAAGAAAGAGAGAAAGGGAGAAAGAGAGAGAAAGGGAGAGAGAAAGGGAGAAAGAGAGAGAAAAAAAGAAAGAGAAAGGGAGAGAGAAAGGGAGAAAGAGAAAAAAGAGAGAGAGAAGGGAGAGAGAAAGGGAGAAAGAGAGAAAAAAGAGAGAAGGAGAGAGAGAGAGAAAAGAGAGAGAGAGAAAGGGAGAAAGAGAGAGAAAAAAGAAAGGGAGAAAGGGAGAGAGAAAGGGAGAAAGAGAGAGAGAAAGGGAGAAAGAGAAAAGAGAGAGAGAGAAAAGCCGGAGCATCTTTTCCTCTCCAGCGAAAATGCAAGCCCCCCTCCCCACTTTGGTTTTCTTCCGCGGGATTTAGGGACGGGGTGGAGCAGCTGCGCGGAGGGTCAGTATGCTCCAAGCCGGGGTGGGGTGGGGAATGCGGCTTCGGGCATTCAAGTGGAGGTTGATGGCGCAGAAGTCCAGGCGCGCTTCGGGCATCCTTTTTGGAGGGGAGAGAGAATCGGGGGTCTTTGCGAGGGAGCCAGAGCGCCCTCTCCCCCTTCCTCTTTAGGGTATAACGAGGAGAGGTTTAGGAGACCCTTGTCTGGTGCGAATTGTGATTTGCTTGGGGGGGGGGGAGAGAAGAGGAGGGGGGTTCAAGTCAAGCCAGCAACTTTCCCATTCAAAGGTGATTGTATACCCGTGTCAAGTTGATGGCTGTTGCCTGCTTGTTCTCTCCGTTGACGTGGGAGCGGGCACCGAGTTGCGAACTTGGCTTCTCGTGACGCCCTTTGGCGCTTCGGAGTGGCGCAAGTTCTTCGCCCAAAGCCGACTTGTTGGCAGGCAGGCGGACTGAAGGTTTTGGCGCCTCGGAGGTATGCCAAGCCAGGCCTGTGGTATCCAGGGTGAAGAGCGAGAGAAGATCTGGAGAGATTCTCAGTCCTCCAAATCATGGTTGCCAAAAGGTCCTTTTTTTTTAATTTTCAAGAGGCAACTGGACTTTGTTTTTCCTTGAAGACTTTTCGCCCCTCATCCAAGAAGCTTCTTCAGCTCTGAGCGAAACGAGAAAGCCCAGTTGCCTCTTCGTGGCGGGGGTGGTGGTGTGCGAGTTGCAGTCGACCCCCAACCCTGGAAGACCCCCGGTTGGCCAGTAGGAAGCGAATTCCAGCTTCAGATCCCTCCCGCCGCCTTTCTTGCGAGAGCCGGCTTATCGTCGGATTCCTGAAAGGACTCTTATCTCCGAAAATAAACCTCCAGAGGTCCCCAAACTTGGCAACTTTAAGACTTGTGGACTTCAACTCTGGGAATTCTGGGAGTTGAAGTCCACAAGTCTTAAAGTTGCCAAGTTTGGGGACCTCTGCTTTAGGCTGCCCCCAGGGCATCCTTGAAACACCCCAGTCGACCGACACTCAGCTGCGCCAGAAGCCAGTAGCTATAAGTGGTGCCCAATTCTTTGATCTTGATCAGAGCAACTTGGTTCGCCTGGATTCGCCTGGCGCGGGCAACTGCCGGCCTGGGACGGATCGAGGGAGGAAGCCCCCCCCCTCCTTTGTCATTTCAATCCGCACCATCGAGATAGGTGGGTTCACATACCTCTTGGCTACCGGTCCCACCGTGTGACTCGTCGGAAAGAGAATCCAGACAGTTCCTGCAAACTTAAAAACCTCCGTTCGCCCCAGATTTCCTGTGGTCCACCCCGTTTGATCAGCTTAAAATATCGGGGCGTTTTCGTAACTAGTGGTTTACAACCCTCTTCTATCCTGCCTGCACTGCGGAGTTGTGAAGATGGAGATGGTTATTTCGATGGGTGGGCGACACCCTAAATGATTAAATCACTGGCTGTGAGGAATCCGTCTTGGTCTTGATTCCTTCTGAGAAAGGATCTCCCTTTGTAGCCTTCCTGGAGTATCGTGAAAGAGGGCATGGATTGAATTGAATTGAATTTATTATATTTGTATGCCGCCCTTTCCCCCCCCCCCCCCCGCCAAGGGGACTCAGGGCGGCTCACAACCCAAGTCAAGGGGGAAGGGTACAAATAAGGGATAAAAAAGTCAGACAAAACAATACCATAGTTTAAAAGCACACAACAACCATACCATTCGAGGGGGGGGGGACAAGACTCATTAGCCCCAGGCCTGTCGGAAGAGCCAGGTTTTAAGGGCTTTGCGGAAGGCCTGGAGGGTGGTGAGGGTTCGAATCTCCAAAGGGCCGGAGATCCACGCGACTCCTAAATTCTACCTTGCAGCGCTGCCTTCGATTGGAAAACAGGCCACGCTTAAAAGGGTCTCCTTTCCCCAATCTCCGTTTCTGAGCCGACTGGTGGGAATGGCACCCCAACATCTCTTGAGTGGGCTTTGGGGGTGGTGGGGGGGGGGCTCCCTTAACACTTCCCTTTGAATTTAGCTGGAAGTCAAGCCCACTAAAGAAATCGGTGGAATTCAGCTCCCAAGAAGAGATTCGGGGTTTCTATTATTTTTTTTATCCTGGCCCCCTCGCAGTTGGGGTGGGCAGCCTCAAATTAAAACAATTCATTTTTTGAAATATACTTCTTTTATTTTCCACTTTCATAACATACAATCACATGTATACTATTACATAGCCAATATCCTATTGTATTAAGTAGTATTTACATCAGTTCCTCTTGTCATCAACGCCCAGAAAGATAAAAACCCATTATTAGCTTTTCTGCTCTCCATACACCTCTTTCTTCTACCTCTCTCCTACCTCCTTTCTTCCCTCCATCATCCTTTTCTACTCTACTTCCCCTTCCTTTCTCCTTCTCCTCTCTCTTCATTCCACTCCTCCTTATCCTCCTCATCTTCCCCCCCTTACCCTCTCTCCTATCCCTCTCTTCCCATCTTTCTTCTCTCCTCTGTTTCCCACTCTTCCTCTCTCCTATCCCTCTCTTCCCATCTTTCTTCTCTCCTCTGGTTCCCACTCTTCCTCTCTCCTATCCCTCTCTTCCCATCTTTCTTCTCTCCTCTGTTTCCCACTTTTCCTCTCTCCTATCCCTCTCTTCCCATCTTTCTTCTCTCCTCTGTTTCCCACTCTTCCTCTCTCCTATCCCTCTCTTCCCATCTTTCTTCTCTCCTCTGTTTCCCACTCTTCCTCTCTCCTATCCCTCTCTTCCCATCTTTCTCCTCTCCTCTGTAAAACAGTTCATTTTTGAACGTATGCCAATTAGTGCACATTCAAAGCGACAATAAAGTAATTCTATTCTATTCTGTCCATTCTACTCTATTCTCTCGAAGGGGCTGCAAATTTAACCTAGTTCCACCTTGCATTTTCTTTTCCCGGGGAATTTTAGCCTCACCTAATGGATGTTGGGCTTCGTTCCCCCGTAATTATGGCTAGCAGTGACGGGAGAGCTTTGGGAGACACCACCCCCTGCCTTCCCCCCCCCCCCACACCACCGATCAGTTTGAGGAATCGGAACAGCCTATTTATTATTTATTTATTATCAAAATTTATATGCCGCCCAATCCCGAAGAACTCCTGGCGGCTTACAAAAACAGAAGGAAAAAAGAGGGGAAAAAAGAGAAAAAAAGACAGTTTAAAATCAGAAATCCACATACATTCGTTCTAATCGGGGGCTGGACCTCAACAAGGAGGTCAACAGCCCCAGGCCTGCCAAAACAGCCAAGGTTTTACCGCTTTCTTGAAGGCCATGAGGGTGGGTATGGCCCGGATCTCTGGGGGTAGCTCGTTCCAAAGGGTCGGAGCAGCCACAGAGAAGGCTCTCCTCCGGGGGCCCGCCAGCCGACACTGTCTGGCTGATGGCATCTGAAGGAGACCCAATCTGTGGGATCTTACTGGCCGCTGGGAGGTATGTGGCAGCAGGCGGTCTCACAGGTACGCTGGCCCTAATTTTAGCCTCACCTAATGGATGTTGGGCTTCCTCCCCCGTAATTATGGCTAGCAGTGACGGGAGAGCTTTGGGAGACCCCCCCTTGCCCCCCTACACACGACCCATCAGTTTGAGGCATCGGAACAGCCTACCCCTGGCACAATAGGCAAGTGGAGTGTTTGAGCCCCCAGCGGGCCACCTCTGGGTGGGTGGGGGGCTGGCAGGAGAGGTCCTCCGGCTCCGTGGCTAGAGGTTGCCCTTGACTCGGAGAGAGGGAGACTCCGTTGTGGCTCACACCTGGCTGATGCTGCCCCGCTGGCCCAGAAGCCGAGATTCCCGTCCCCCCCCCCTCCGTCCCCCCGCATTCCTCCCCCCGGACCCTCCCCGGGCGCCAATCGCAGCCCTTTCGGGCCCCGCTTTTGAATACCAAGCGGCGACGTCATCCGTGAAGGTGGGTCGAGGGAGCGCTATAAAGGGCTCAAGCAAAGCGCGATTAAAATCACCCGAGGGGAGCCAAGGGAGGTCGCGCGTGGGACTCCGCCAAGCCTCGCTCGGCCATGGGTAGGAGAGGGCAGGGCGGGGCAGAGCCTGCGGGGCGGTTCGCGGACAGCTGGCTGGAGAAATGAAGGAGGGAGGGAAGGAGGGAAGGAAGGAAGGAGGGAGGGAAGGAAGGAAGGAGGGAGGGAGGGAGGGAGGGAAGGAAGGAGGGAGGGAAGGAAGGAAGGAGGGAAAGAGGGAAGGAGGGAGGGAAGGAAGGAAGGAAGGAAGGAGGGAAAGAGGGAGGGAAGGAAGGAAGGAAGGAGGGAGGGAGGGAGGGAGGGAGGGAAGGAAGGAAGGAAGGAAGGAGGGAGGGAGGGAGGGAAGGAAGGAGGGAGGGAGGGAAGGAAGGAAGGAAGGAAGGAGGGAGGGAAGGAAGGAAGGAAGGAAGGAGGGAGGGAGGGAGGGAGGGAGGGAAGGAAGGAAGGAAGGAGGGAGGGAAGGAAGGAAGGAGGGAGGGAGGGAAGGAAGGAAGGAAGGAGGGAAGGAGGGAGGGAGGGAAGGAAGGAAGGAAGGAGGGAGGGAGAGGAGTTCGAGAAGGGGGCAAGAGCTCCGGAGCCCCAGCCGAGCTCCACGCTGCCTCTTCTGCAGGGCCGGAGCGGCTTCCGACGGCGCGTCCTGGGAGGAGAGGCGCACGAAGCTCGCGGATGGGAAGCCGGGGGTGGTGGTGGGTGGAGTGGGGGCTGCGGCGGGGAGAGGGGAGAAAGGGGAACCGAGGGCTGCCCGACTGCCCTCTCCGAACCAAGCCCCAAGAAGCCGGGAGAGCCAGGATGCCAGGCAGCGCCCTCGGCCAGGCAGCGCCCTGGAAAGGGTGGGAGAAGGCCACAAACACACAAACACACACACACAACACACACACAACACACGCACAACACACGCACACAGACAACACACACAAACACACACACGCACAACACACGCACAACACGCACAACACACACACACAGACAACACACACACAACATACGCACAACACACGCACAACACACGCACAACACACGCACAAAACACGCACAACACACGCACAACACACACACAACACACAGACAACACACAGACAACACAAACACACACACAACACACACACACACACAACACACACCCCACCTCCAGCTGATTCCTCCCCTCTTCTCCCCGCAGCCCAAGCTGGCCAGGAGGCGCCGCCGCCGCCGCCGTCGGGGGGCTCCGGAGACCCGCTGGCTTGGCTCGAAGTCGCGCTGGTCGCAGCCGCCGCCGCGGGACTCCTGCTGGTGGGCGCCCGCCACCTCTGGGCCCTGCGCTGGAGCCTGAGCCGGGACCGGGCCAGCGCCCTTCCCTTGCCCGGGGGCTCCATGGGCTGGCCCTTCTTCGGAGAGACGCTGCACTGGCTGATCCAGGTGAGCAGCCAGCCCGGGGGGGCCCATCGCCAACGCCGGGGCTTCGGAGGTGGCGGCGGTGCCCCCCACCCCCGGGTTTCCCTTCTCCCGTCGCTTTCAAGCCTCCCCAGCGGTTCTGGGGCTCGAACCCGGGGCTCCCCGGACGTTGAAGCCGGGAAAGGCCGCCGGGGAAAGGCAAGGCACTCTGCACATGCTCAAGGGCACAGCCTCCCTTTTAAAACCTCCCCGGGGCGCTCTCCCTCTCCGCCTGTCGGGAAGACGCCCGCTTCCACGGGGCTTGGCTCCCCCAAATTGGGGCGAGGGGGCGAAGGCAGCCCCTCCCTCCCTCCTTTGGGTTTGGGGGTCCCCGGCGCCTGGAGGCCGGAGCGGAGGCTCCCCGGAAGGTGGAGGCGGACGGAGAAGCCTCTAAAGCCGCCCCAAGAGAAACTTGCCCAGCCGTCCATCTCGCGCGCTCTGCGGTCCGAGCTGCCCGCCGCAGGTGCCGCCGATCCCCGCAGGAGCTGAGCGGCGGAGCGATTCGGGCGCCCGGAGAAAGGGGCTCTGCGCCTGCGCACAGATTCCCTGCGCTCGCCGACTTTCAGCAGCGCCAAAAGGCAGCGGCGCTTCGCCAAGTCCGCTCGACTCCCGTCTCACTCTCTCTCACTCTCTCTCTCTCTTTCTCTCTCTCTCTACCCCTTCCTACCTTCTCCCTATCTCCCTCTGTCTCTCCTTTTCTCTCTCTCCGTCCCTTTCTCCCTCCCTCTCTCTCTCTTTCTCTCCCTCCCTCCCTTCTCTCTCTCTCCCTCTCTCTTTCTCTCTCTTTTTTTCTCTCTCTCTCTCTTTCTCTCTCTCTCTTTCTCTCCCTCCCTCCCTCCTCTCTCTCCCTCTCTGTCTCTCCTTTTCTCTCTCTCCGTCCCTCTCTCCCTCTCTTTCTCTCTCTCTCTTTCTCTCTCTCTTTCTCTCCCTCCCTCCCTTCTCTCTATCTCCCTCTCGGTCTCTCCTTTTCTTTCTCTCCGCCCCTCTCTACCTCTCTTTCTCTCGCTCCCTGTCTCTCTTCTCCCCTCGCTCTGCCTCCCTCCCTCCCTAACTATCTTTCCCTCCGTTCCTGTCTCCTTCCCCCGCCTCTGCCTCCCCTCCCCCTGTCCGTACCTCTCTCCTCCTCTCCCCCTCCCTCCCTGCCTCTTTCTCTTTCCCTCTCTCTCTGCATCCCTCCTTTCCTCCCTTCCTATCTCTCTTTCTCTCTCTCCGTCCCTGACTCTCTTTCCCTCCTTTTCTCTCTCTTTCTGCATCCCTCCCTCATTTTCTCTCCCTATCTCTGTCTCTCTTTCTCTCTCTCCGTCCCTGTATCTTTCTCTTTCCCTCTCTCTCTGAATCCCTCCTTTCCTCCCTTCCTATTTCTCTTTCTCTCTCTCCGTTCCTGTCTCTCTTTCTCTTTCCCTCCTTTTCTCTCTCTTTCTGCATCCCTCCCTCATTTTCTCTCCCTATCTCTGTCTCTCTTTCTCTCTCTCCGTCCCTGCATCTTTCTCTTTCCCTCTCTCTCTGCAACCCTCCTTTCCTCCCTTCCTATTTCTCTTTCTCTCTTTCCGTCCCTCTCTTTCTCTTTCCCTCCTTTTCTCTCTCTTTCTGCATCCCTCCCTCATTTTCTCTCCCTATCTCTGTCTCTCTTTCTCTCTCTTCGGCCCTGTATCTTTCTCTTTCCCTCTCTCTCTGAATCCCTCCTTTCCTCCCTTCCTATCTCTCTTTCTCTCCCTCCGTCCCTGTCTCTCTTTCTCTTTCCCCCCTTTTCTCTCTCTTTCTGCATCCCTCCCTCATTTTCTCTCTCTCTCCCTATCTCTGTCTCTCTTTCTCTCTCTCGTCCCTGTCTCTTTTTCTTTCCCTCTCTCTCTGCATCCTTCCTTCCCTCCCTATCTCTCTCTCTCTCCATCCTTCTCTCCGTCCCTGCCTCTCTCTCTCTCTCTCCTCCTTTCTCCTTCTCTCTTTCTCTTCCCTCCCTCTTTCCCTCCCTCCCTCTCCCTCTTTATCTCTACCACCACCATCCCGCATCCCGACCGAGCAGGGTTCCCACTTTCACAGCTCCCGGCGGCAGCGCTACGGCGCCGTCTTCAAGACGCACCTTCTGGGGAAGCCGGTGGTTCGGGTGAGCGGCGCCGAGAACGTGCGCAAGATCCTGCTGGGCGAGCACAGCCTGGTCAGCTCCCAGTGGCCGCTCAGCACCCAGATCCTGCTGGGCTCCCACACGCTGCTCAACGCCCACGCCGAGGCGCACCGGCACCGGAGGAAGGTGAGCGAAGGGCGAAGGGCGTCCCTCTGGCCCGGGCGGTCCTCACTCCAACGGCTGCTCCGGCAGGGAGGCTGGACAGGTGAGGCTGGGCATAATGGGCTATGCTCACCCTTATCTGGAGGGTGGAAAAGTGGGGAGTTTCCCTCTGCGGCGCTTCGGCTAAGCCAGTGTTTCTCAACCTTGGCCACTTGAAGATGTCCAGGACTTCAACTCCCAGAATTCCCCAGCCAGCATTCGCTGGCTGGGGAATTCTGGGAATTGAAGTCCGGACATCTTCAAGTGGCCAAGGTTGAGAAACACTGTTCTAACCACTTTGCCACAACAGCCTGGATTTTCTTAAGGCTGCGGGAGTTGTAAAGCTCTTCCAAAGAAGGGAGTGGGCATTCGCTGGCTGGGGAATTCTGGGAGTTGAAGTCCAGACATCTTCAAGTGGCCAAGGTTGAGAAACACTGTTCTAACCACTTTGCCACAACAGCCTGGATTTTCTTAAGGCTGCGGGAGTTGTAAAGCTCTTCCAAAGAAGGGAGTGGGCATTCGCTGGCTGGGGAATTCTGGGAGTTGAAGTCCGGACATCTTCAAGTGACCAAGGTTGAGAAACACTGGGCTAAGCCGGGGTCTCCAACCTTGGCTGGGGAATTCTGGGAGTTGAAGTCCAGACATCTTCAAGTGGCCAAGGTTGAGAAACACTGTTCTAACCACTTTGCCACAACAGCCTGGATTTTCTTAAGGCAGCGGGAGTTGTAAAGCTCTTCCAAAGAGGGGAGTGGGCATTCGCTGGCTGGGGAATTCTGGGAGTTGAAGTCCGGACATCTTCAAGTGACCAAGGTTGAGAAACACTGGGCTAAGCCGGGGTCTCCAACCTTGGCTGGGGAATTCTGGGAGTTGAAGTCCTCGGGGCTTAAAGTGGCCAAGGTTGGAGAGCCCTGGGCTACGCTGAAGCTGCTCCGCGCTGAATGGAGGGGAGTCTCCCAGCCCCGGTCCCCCTCGGAAGCCGAGCCTTTCCCCGGGCCGTGTCCCGTCGGGGAGAAGCTTCAGGCGGCTCCCGCGCTCTGCCTGTCCCTCCCCGCTCAGATCCTGGCCCGCGTCTTCAGCCGCGCCGCCCTGGAGGTCTACTTGCCCCGAATCCAACGCCTGGTGAGCTGGGAGCTGCGCGGTTGGTGCCGCCGCCGGGGGCCCATCGCCGTCTACGCCTCGGCCAAGGTGTTGACTTTCCGCATCGCTGCGCGGATCCTGCTGGGCCTCCGGCTGGA
The DNA here is from genome assembly GCF_051295495.1 of Thamnophis sirtalis. Classification (NCBI taxonomy): domain Eukaryota; kingdom Metazoa; phylum Chordata; class Lepidosauria; order Squamata; family Natricidae; genus Thamnophis; species Thamnophis sirtalis. The sequence goes on from NW_028261395.1 coordinate 2,522,233, forward strand.
AGAGGAGCAGTTCGTGGAGCTGTCCGGGGCCTTCGAGCAACTGGTGGAGAACCTCTTTAGCCTGCCGCTCAACGTCCCCTTCAGCGGATTGAGGAAGGTACCTGACGATGGAGAGAGAGAGAGGGAGGGAGGGAGGGAGGGAGGTGGGGAGGGGGAGAGAGAAAGAGAAAGGGAGAGAAAGACAGAAAAAAGAGAGAAAAAAGAGAGAAAGAGAGAGAAAGAGAGAGAGAGAAAGAGAGAGAGAAAGAGAGAAAGAAAGAGAAAGGGAGAGAAAGACAGAAAAAAGAGAGAAAAAAGAGAGAAAGAGAGAGAGAGAAAGGGAGAGAGAGAGAGAGATGCCCTCAATGACTCTGAGTCAGCGGAGGATGGGGTGTGGGGGGGTGTGGGGTGCTTACTGAAAGCAAAACAAACAAACAAACGAACCCTTGTGCCCCTTTTCACTTCCTTTAGATTTCCTTTAACAGAGATTGATTTGTGTGGCACAGGTGAGATGCCAACATCCAACTGGCAAAAGGACCCCAAGCCTTCCAAATGGAAAATAGGGTTTTAACTCTGATCCACCTCCTCTTGTGTTTCCCTGTGAAAGGGGAAATTTGGGGGGGGGGGCACCTGACAAGGGCTTTCTCCAAACCCACAAAGTCTCATCTCTCCAACCCAGCCTTTCCAAATCTCCCGTTGTGTCGTTGGAACTAAGAGTTGTAGAGAACTGTGGGGTCAGGCTGTGCAACCTGGCAGATGCTAAATTGGTGAAAGGCTAGAAGAGTCCCTTCACTTTACTCTGAGAAGCAGGGGAAGGGTCCAAACTAATCATGGGCTCGATTCAAAGACCCCATTCCTCTATGACCCTCCCTGCATTTGGGCCACAGGTTTCACGGTTGAAACCTTTCTACCCACACATTTGCTCTCTCCTTTCATGCTTTGAATCCTGAGCTCCCACCATACCTACCGCTGCCCAAACTTCTGGTTCCTGAAAGCAACTTCTGCCCCCCATCCCCCCCGGCCAGCTAGTTAAGAGAAGAAAACAGACCTTCAATATGATGGTTGTCGCCCAGTCAGCCAGATGTTTGGCGTGACCCGTCAAAACCGCGGTCCACTAAAGCGCGCCCGATCAAAGCGCGTACGTGACGTCATCAGCAGCGCGACAAATAAAATTAAAAATAAATTAAATTTAAAATAAAATAAAATTAAAGCAAGCCGATTCACATAAAGGTAAGGGTTAGGGTTAGGGTTAGGGTTAGGGTTAGGTTAAGGGTTAGGGTTAGGTTTAGGGTTACCTTAAGCGTTAGGGTTAGGGTTAGGTTAAGGGTTAGCGTTAGGTTTAGCGTTAGGTTAAGGATTAGGTTTAGGGTTAGGTTTAGGGTTAGGTTTAGGGTTAGGGTTAGGTTTAGGGTTACGTTAAGCGTTAGGGTTAGGTTTAGGGTTATGTTAAGGGTTAGCGTTAGGTTTAGCGTTAGGTTAAGGGTTAAGTTTAGGGTTAGGCTTAGGGTTAGGTTTAGGGTTAGGCTTAGGGTTAGGTTAAGGGTTAGGTTTAGGGTTAGGTTTAGGGTTAGGTTTGGGGGGGGTTAGGGTAAGGTTTTCGCTTTAATTTTAAATTTACCGCTCACAGCGTGCCGTTTTCGTCGCGCTGTGATGACGTCACATATGCGCCTTCGTCGAGCGCGCTTTAGTCTACCGCGGATTTGTGGTGGAACCGATGTTTGGAATGGATTTGACAGTTTTATCCACTTATTTTGTCCTTCCCAAAAACCTGGGGAAGGCAGGTGTAATTTGATAGCGTTAAAAGATATCAATGCAGAATATAAGCTGTTCTACGCAATGCCGCCTTTTGCAACTGACTGATGGGTGATTTTTTTCAACGCTGATGTTTGTCTAAGTAGTGAGAAGGGATTCGGTGTGTGTTTTTTGTTAGATCTTCCCTTGTTAGAACGATTTGCTGATCTTCCTTGCTCTTCCTGCCACCTCTTCTGCTATTATTACAAGTTCTTCCATTTCAGCTTTGTTTTTAATTCTTATCCACATCCTTTATGGCGCAGTGGTTAAATGCAGCACTGCAGGCTGCTTCAGCTGACTGCAAGTTCTGCAGTTCGGCGGTTCAAATCTCACCGGCTTCAAGGTTGACTCAGCCTTCCATCCTTCCGAGGTGGGTGAAATGAGGAGCCGGATTGTTGTTGGGGGCGATATGCTGACTCTGTAAACCGCTTAGAGAGGGCTGAAAGCCCTATGAAGCGGTATATAAGTCTAACTATTGCTATTGCTATTATTGGAATTTGGGTTCAGTCCAAATCAGAAGAAAATCCCTTGCAACCAGTTCATATATCATTCAGGCTGTAGGTGCCATGACGGCTGGTCGTTTTGTGGCGATCCCAACATCTTGAAAGAGAATGGCAAAAAAAAATATATCACCTGGTTTATTGAGATTGGCACGCTTGCAAATTAGGATACCATTATTTGCAGTAATTTGGAACAGATGCAATACAGACTGGGTAAACCGAGGCCACGGGGACAGCAAATGTTATCCAGGCACTTGTGCTAACACTAAGAGAGGCAGAGAGAGGAGAAATATTATGGAAGCCACATCAAGGTGGCGCAGTGGTTAGGGTGCACTACTGCAGGCCACTTCAGCTGACTGTTATCTGCAGTTCAGCGGTTCTAATCTCACCGGCTCAAGGTTGACTCAGCCTTCCATCCTTCCGAGGTGGGTGAAACGAGGACCCGGATTGTTGTTGTGGGCGATATGCTGACTCTGTAAACCGCTTAGAGAGGGCTGAAAGCCCTGTGAAGCGGTATATAAGTCTCACTGCTATTGCTATTGCTATCAACTTTTCGTAACAGGACCATAACATATGGAATAAGGACGTTTTGTCCAGGCCACCTAATTTATCAGTGGTTTTATTTGAAAGGAGTGGTTTTTATTTTTGTAAAATGTTTTTTTTAATTTTTAATCTCATACAAACATTTACAGGTACACATTCTCATAGCTATTATTCACATTGTGTTTTAACCCTTTTACACATTCATTTTTCCATGTAAAAAAATTAAGATTGTTTTGCTTACCATCCCGTACACCTGTTTTATTTTACGATAACCCTACTTTCCTTTCCTTTTCTTCCTCCCTCCCTTCTTCTCTACTTTCTTCTTTCCTCCTCTCCTTTCCCTTTCCTTCTTCCCCTTCCCCTCTCCCCCTCCTCCTCTCCTCCTCTTCCCCTTCATACCCTCTCTCCTCCTCTTCCTATCCCCCCCCCCTATCTTCCTCAAAAGGAGTGACTTTGAAGGCCAAAGCCACACCATCTTTTATTTCCATTATTTGTAAGGAAACTACTGGTAATAAAATAATTCCATTTTATCTGAATGAGCCTTTCTTGCAGAACCTCAAACCTGTCTATATAGTATCTACTCTTTTTCAATTTCCCCACTGAACTCGAGTGACTGGCCTGGGTTCACAAGACACTATCTGACCCAATGTGAATTTAATCATGGTCTAATTGGTTTGACACCCTAAAAACACAATCTGTTGGGTTTGTCACAAGAGATTAGTGAGCTAATTTGTGCTCAGGGTGTCAGTAGCAAGGATTAGACCAGTAAGCTTCCATACTTCGAATTATGAGGACAAAGCCACTAGCTCTCTTGATCTATCCAAGAACCAAAAAGACTAGATCTTCAGCTCTTGTATAGCATCATTTATATTTATTTATCTCAGGAATAAATTCCCGTGGGTTCAGTCAAACTTTATTTGCTTATTTTGTGCTTTCAGGTCAAAAAAACTGCCTGGTCTTTGGCAAGATTTCAGAAGCAATTTGCCATTGCCTGCTTCCTAGGGCTAATAGGGAGTGACTGGCCCGAGGTCCCCGAGCTGGTTTTGTGCCAAAGATGGGACTAGAAATCACGGTCTCCCATTTTCTTGCCTCTAACAGGGCTTAGTTGTTTTCCTTACAGCCAAGACATGCAATAAATCCCTCTAGCTCAGTGTTTCTCAACCTTGGCAACTTGAAGATGTCTGGACTTCAACTCCCAGAATTCCCCAGCTGGCTGGGGAATTCTGGGAGTTGAAGTCCAGACATCTTCAAGTTGCCAAGGTTGAGAAACACTGCTCTAGCTAATGTGAACTACTGCTTGGAGAAGGCAACAGAATTAAAGTTCTGGACTTTCTAAGCAGTCCACTGCTTAGAAGAGCAATAAAAGAAGAGCCGAGGTGGCGCAGTGGTTAGGGTGCAGTACTGCAGGCCACTTCAGCTGACTGTTATCTGCAGTTCGGCGGTTCTAATCTCACCGGCTCAAGGTTGACTCAGCCTTCCATCCTTCCGAGGTGGGTGAAATGAGGACCCAGACTGTGGGGGCGATATGCTGACTCTGTAAACCGCTTAGAGAGGGCTGAAAGCCCTATGAAGCGGTATATAAGTCTAACTGCTATTGCTATCTGTCTATCTGTCTCTGTCTGTCTGTCTATCAATCTATCAATCTATCAATCTATCAATCTATCAATCTATCTATCTATCTATCTATCTATCTATCTATCTATCTATCTATCTATCTATCTATCTATCTATCTATCTATCTATCTATCTATCTATCTATCTATCTATCTAAGAGCCGGGGTGGTGCAGTGGTTAGGGTGCAGCACTGCAGGCCACTTCAGCTGACTGTTACCTGCAGTTCGGCTGTTCAAATCTCACTGGCTCAAGGTTGACTCAGCCTTCCATCCTTCCGAGGTGGCTGAAATGAGGACCCGGATTGTTGGGGGCGATATGCTGACTCTGTAAACCGCTTAGAGAGGGCTGAAAGCCCTATGAAGCGGTATATAAGTCGAACTGCTATTGCTATCTGTCTATCTGTCTCTGTCTGTCTGTCTATCAATCTATCTATCTATCTATCTATCTATCTATCTATCTCTCATCTATCTATCTATCTATCTCTCATCTATCTATCTATCTATCTATCTATCTATCTATCTATCTATCTATCTATCTATCTATCTATCTATCTATCTATCTATCTATCTAAGAGCCGGGGTGGTGCAGTGGTTAGGGTGCAGTACTTCAGGCCACTTCAGCTGACTGTTATCTGCAGTTCGGCGGTTCAAATCTCACCGGCTCAAGGTTGACTCAGCCTTCCATCCTTCCGAGGTGGGTGAAATGAGGACCCGGATTGTTGTTGGGGGCAATATGCTGACTCTGTAAACCGCTTAGAGAGGGCTGAAAGCCCTATGAAGCGGTATATAAGTCGAACTGCTATTGCTATTGCTATTCTTCCTGGAACCTCCATTTTCTGAATCAGTTTCTGAACCAGATTTCTGTGCTCTTCTCCTTTGAAACCCTCTGATGTTCCTCAGGGCATCAAGGCTCGTGACCTTTTGCATACCTACATGGAGAAAGCCATCTTGGAGAAGCTGCAGAAGAAAGATCCCGATGCTCACCGCGATGCCCTGGATTTTATCATCAACAGCGCCCAAGAACACGGACAAGATTTCACTATGCAGGAATTGAAGGTGAGGATTTTTATGCTCCCCGTGGGTTTCGTGCAGGACTTGACAGTAGCCCCTGATGGAAGGTGGTTTCTCAGCTGGTGTAAGTTTGCAGGAGCTCTGGGTGGAAATATTTTTATGGAATAGCTAATGCTTGGCCTCCTAAGGTTTCCTGATACTGGAGATTCTGTGGTCGGTTGTCTCGGGAGACTGGAGCTTCATAAAGTACAAAGATTTGTCAGCAGTCACTCAGAAGTTGGTTTTAGCATGTGTGGGAGAGACTAGACTAGAATAAACTAGAATAGAATAGAATAGAATAGACTAGAATAGACTAGAATAGACTAGACTAGACTAGAATAAACTATAATAGAATAGACTAGACTAGACTAGAATAGAATAGACTATAATAGAGTAGACTAGACTAGACTAGACTAGACTAGAATAAACTAGACTAGAATAGAATAGACTATAATAGAGTAGACTAGACTAGACTAGAATAGAATAGAATAGAGTAGACTAGAATAGACTAGACTAGAATAGACTAGACTAGAATAAACTAGAATAGAATAGAATAGAATAGACTATAATAGACTAGACTAGACTAGACTATAATAGACTAGACTAGAATAAACTAGACTAGAATAAACTAGAATAGACTAGAATAGACTAGACTAGACTAGAATAGACTAGACTAGAATAGAATAGAATAGAATAGAATAGAATAGACTATAATAGAGTAGACTAGAATAGACTAGAATAGACTAGACTAGACTAGAATAAACTATAATAGAATAGACTAGAATAGAATAGAATAGACTATAATAGAGTAGACTAGAATAGACTAGACTAGACTAGAATAGACTAGAATAGACTAGAATAGACTAGAATAGACTAGAATAGACTAGAATAGACTAGAATAGACTAGAATAGACTAGAATAGACTAGAATAGACTAGTAAAGTAGAGGAAAATATTGTGAGCATATTGCCAAGAGCACCAACATTTTGATAAGTGTTCAATGGCAACTCTTAGAATCCTCAAAACTCTTGGTTTAGATTTTTAAATTAGCATTTTTTTTCCTTTTAAAAGGCTGAGTACTGTCTTATTTAAATTCTTTTTTTAAAAAATTCTGACCGCAAGGTCTCTGAGATGGAAGCCCAAGAGGCATTCAGTTTATTAACAGCATGCATCGTTTATTTATTTGTTGCATTTATTTGCCGCCTGCCTATAAAAACCGAAAGATCTAATAGATCTAAAAATAATAATAAATCTAATAATAGATAGGCCTCCCTCTAACCCTATAACAAGAGCCGAGGTGGCGCAGTGGTTAGGGTGCAGCACTGCAGGCCACTTCAGCTGACTGCTAACTGCAGTTCGGCGGTTCTAATCTCACCGGCTCAAGGTTGACTCAGCCTTCCATCCTTCCGAGGTGGGTGAAATGAGGACCCGGATTGTTGTTGGGGGCGATATGCTGACTCTGTAAACCGCTTAGAGAGGGCTGAAAGCCCTACGAAGCGGTATATAAGTCTAACTGCTATTGCTATTGCTAACAAGAGGAACACTCTTCTAATTCATGGATCTCTATGGCTTGCCTTACAGGAATCTGCAATCGAACTAATATTCGCGGCTTTCTTCACCACGGCCAGCGCCACCACGTCTATGATCTTACTCTTATTGCAACACCCATTGGTCATCAAGAAGATCCAGCAGGAACTGGCCTCCGATGGCCTTTCTGGGCAGTGCCAGTGCTTTGCAGTTGAGGATTTCCTAACACAATCCCACCCTTCCCAAAAAACTTTGTCTGCGCATGGAAAGGAAGGCAAAGACGGTGACTCCAGTCTGCCTCTTCCACCCAGATTGGGAAGAGGACAAGGACGAGAGGCCAAGATGGAAGAGGAGGGACCTCACGTGAACATCGTGGCTAAAGTGTCCCAGGATATTCTCTGTGGAACTGCGAATGGTCCTAGCTCATTGTCCAGGCTGGGAGAAACAGGCCAGTTCTTTAGCAGCCTGGAGAGATCTGAGTATTGCTGCCACCCTTACGTGACCCCGGAGAAGCTGAATCGTCTGCGCTACTTGGATTGTGTCATTAAGGAAGTTCTCCGCCTGCTGCCCCCCGTATCTGGAGGGTATCGGACAGCCTTACGAACCTTTGAGCTCGATGTGAGTTGAGTGGCTTGCTCGCTTAACCCTTTGGTGGAAGAGTGAGGAACCTGGGTTGACCTGGATATTAGTTTAAGTTTAATAAACTTATATTGCCGCCCAATCCCGAAGGACTCCGGGCGGCTGACATAAAAGACAATTTAAAAAGTACTAAAGAGTTTAAAAAAGTAAAGAAAACAAAGCAGGTTAAAAACACAATAGCAATAGCAGTTAGACTTATATACCGCTTCATAGGGCTCTCAGCCCTCTCTAAGCGGTTTACAGAGTCAGCATATCGCCCCCAACAACAATCCGGGTCCTCATTTCACCCACCTCGGAAGGATGGAAGGCTGAGTCAACCCTGAGCCGGTGAGATTAGAACCGCCGAACTGCAGATAACAGTCAGCTGAAGTGGCCTGCAGTACTGCACCCTTAACCACTGCGCCACCTCGGCTCCTTATCACACATTCAACCGTGTTGGGGCTGGACCTCATTCAAGAGGTCAACAGCCCCAGGCCTGCCGGAAAAGCCAGGTCTTAATAGACTTTCTGAAGGCCGCAAGAGTGGGGAGGGTCCGGATTTCTGGGGGTAGGTTGTTCCATAGGGCCGGAGCAGCTACAGAGAAGGCTCTCCCCCGAGGAGCTGCCAAACGACATTGTCTAGTTGACGGCACCCGGAGAAGGCCCACCCTGTGAGATCTTATCGGTCGCTTGGAGGTATGTGGCAGAAGACGGTCGCGTAGATATCCAGGACCTAAGCCATGTAGGGCTTTAAAGGTGATGACCAGCACCTTGAAGCGCATCCGGAGACCGATCGGGAGCCAGTGCAGCTCGCGGAGGACAGGTGTAACATGGGTGTACCTTGGTACACCCAATATTGCTCCCGCGGCTGCATTCTGGACTAGCTGTAACATGGGTGTATTAGAAGGTTAGGCTGTGTATTTTATAAGGGAACCCAGGAAGAACACTTAGTGGCTAAGACGCTGAGCTTGTCCCCTTCAGAAAGGTGGGCAGTTCCGTGGTTTGAATCCCTAGCGCCGCGTAACGGAGTGAGCTCCCATTACTTGTCTGAGCTTCTGCCAACCTAGCAGTTCGAAAGCACGTAAAAAATGCAAGTAGAAAAATAGATAACAGCGTTCTGTGCCCCTTCGGCATTTAAGTCATGCCGGCCACATCACCATGGAGAAGTCTTTGGACAGCGCTGGCTCTTCGGCCTTGAAACGGAGATGAGCACCGCCCCCTAGAGTCAGGAACGACTAGCACATACGTGCGAGGGGAACCTTTACTTTAATTCCAAGAACTTCTTCTGTTTAGAGCCAGCAGATAATGTGAGGAATCTCAGGGCCATTTGTAGGGAGGTGAATTTGGGGGGTATGAGAAAGGATGTCTCCAATGGAGTGTGAGTATCGTAACTAGGGATGGGAAATATAGAAGCTCAGTAAACAAGATTCCAAGTACTGGATGGTGGACTCTGATTTGATTTGATTTGATTATAATATAGCAATAGCAGTAGACTTATATACCGCTTCATAGGCCTTTCAGGCCTCTCTAAGCGGTTTACAGAGAGTCAGCATATTGCCCCCAACAATCTGGGTCCTCATTTTACCCACCTCGGAAGGATGGAAGGCTGAGTCAACCCTGAGCCGGTGAGATTTGAACCGCTGACCTGCTGATCTAGCAGTAGCCTGCAGTGCTGCATTTAACCACTGCGCCACCTTGGCTCCTGAATTATATTTATATGCCGCCCTTTTCCCCCCGAAGGGGACTCAGGGCGGCTCACAATCCAAGTCAGGGAAGGGGGTACAGACAGAAAATAGAAAGACGAAACATAACAATACATAATTTAAAAACACACAACAGTCATACCATTCGAGGAGGGGAGGCAAAAGCTCTTCAGCCCCAGGCCTGTCGGAACAGCCAGGTTTTAAGGGCTTGGCGGAAGGCCTGGAGGGTGGTGAGGGTTCGAATCTCCACGGGGAGTTCGTTCCAGAGGGTCGGAGCAGCCACAGAGAAGGCCCTCCTCAGGGTAGTCGCCAGTCGACACTGGCCGGCGGATGGAATTCGGAGGGGGCCTAATCTGTGGGATCTAATCGGTCTAGTGGAGGTGATTGGCACCTCTGACTGATGATGAGTAAAGAAGCTTGTGAAGAAAAGGGGCATAGAAAGAGGGTCCAAGCAATATTTTTGAATGCTGGTCTCCCGATTCATTTTCTGGCATCGCTATTTTAGCAATGGATAGAAATGCTGCTTCGAATGCTGGAGGAGTTGCTATCATATCCTGCAGTTTGGGGCAAGATGGATCAATGATCTAACATGATAGAACAGTGTTTCTCAATCTTGACAACTTGAAGATGTCCGGACTTCAACTCCCAGAATTCCCCAGCCAGCATTCGCTGGCTGGGGAATTCTGGGAATTGAAGTCCGGACATCTTCAAGTTGCCAAGGTTGAGAAACACCGTGATAAAATCTATAGAACTACAGGTTTTTCGTAAGAAGATTGAGAACTGGAGAGAGGAGCGAGGTCCAGACGAAGGCATCATTCCGATCACCAAAACAATTGTGTCCATTGGGCAGAATTTAGGAAGAATAACTGCAACAGTTTGGTGTAATGGTTAAAGGGGCTGCGTTAGAAGCCAAGATATTGTGGTTAGTCCTACCTCAGGCCTAAAGCCAGGGGTGTGGTTTGGTGTGACTTTGGGCCAGTCCCTTTCTCTCCAGCCTAGATACAAGATCAAGACCAGCCAGTTTCAAAAATGTTGCAACAAAGACTACTACCATGTTTTCCCGAAAATAAGACAGCATCTTATTTTCTTTTGACCCCTGAAATAAGCACTTGGCCTTATTTTCGGGGATATCTTATTTTTGAGGTGCAGGAGGCCGTGAGCATGGTCACCTCAATGCTTTTGAGGAGCCAAGGTGGCGCAGTGGTTAGGGTGCAGTACTGCAGGCCACTTCAGCTGACTGTTATCTGCAGTTCGGCGGTTCTAATCTCACCGGCTCAAGGTTGACTCAGCCTTCCATCCTTCCGAGGTGGGTGAAATGAGGACCCAGACTGTGGGGGTGATATGCTGACTCTGTAAACCGCTTAGAGAGGGCTGAAAGCCCTATGAAGCGGTATATAAGTCTAACTGCTATTGCTATTGCTATTGCTTTTGCTCTGTTGCAATATTTTTTGAGAAGGGCTTATTTTTTGGGGGAGGACTTATTTTAGCACATGCACTCAAAAGACCAATTGGACTTATTATCCGGGGAGATCTTATTTTCAGGGAAACAGGGTAGGATTTGAATATTCCCAGAAGTCAATACTGACCCATAAGCCCCCAAAAGGAGGGAGGGGAAAATATAACTGCTAGTCACAATTGCTCTCATCTGGAATGGCACTTGGAACAGCAACGCCAAGGGAGTTCTCGTATTATGGCCATCGATATCTCACTTCACGGAGACTGTGGTTTTAATGAACTGATATTTGTAAAATAAACAGGTTCCCATGTTCCTTAGAGCCGAGGTGGCGCGGTGGTTAAATGCAGCATTGCAGGCTACTTCGGCTGACTGCAGTTCAGCAGTTCGGCTGTTCAAATCTCACCGGCTCAGGGTTGACTCAGCCTTCCATCCTTCCGAGGTGGGTGAAATGAGGACCCGGATTGTTGTTGGGGGCGATATGCTGACTCTGTAAACCGCTGAGAGAGGGCTGAAAGCCCCATGAAGCGGTATATAAGTCTAACTGCTATTGCTATTGCTATTCCTTGACCTATAGCAGCAATGCTCAGAAAGACATTAAAAACATATAAACACAAAATAAAATGAGATCTGTAAGGCAGTGTTTCTCAACCTTGGCCACTTGAAGATGTCTGGACTTCAACTCCCAGAATTCCCCAGCCAGCATTCGCTGGCTGGGGAATTCTGGGAGTTGAAGTCCAGACATCTTCAAGTGGCCAAGGTTGAGAAACACTGCTGTAAGGAGAAGAGATAAACTTAGTTAAAAGAAACATAGTGGAAAAAATGGTATTTTCTTGATTTGTTTCTCGCTGCTGCTTTAGTCGTCTGAAATGGCATCACTTGGTAGCAGAGAATCCACATTTTAAAAAAGGAATTGTTTTTGTAGATTGTGAGTAATATTTTTGAAGCTAGCCCATCTAATCCCATGGAGAGTAGATGGAGTAAGGCTCGTACAGGTTTCATCCATCCGGCCGCTGTCTGTGGTGCTGAATTTGTTCCATCTCTTCTTCCCTCCCTTAAATTAGGGCTACCAGATTCCGAAGGGTTGGAGTGTGATGTACAGCATTCGGGATACACACGAGACCGCCAACATCTACCAGAGTCCCCCCGATACTTTTGATCCGGAGAGGTTTTGGATATCGCCGGAAGAAGACCAGGAGGCGCACAAAACCGCCGCCTCTCTCCGGTTTCACTACATTCCCTTTGGTGGCGGAGTCCGGAATTGCATCGGCAAAGAACTGGCCAAGGCGATTCTCAAGATGCTTGCCATCGAATTGGTCAGCACAGCCAGCTGGGAATTGGCCACGGCACACTTCCCTGAAATGCAGACCGTGCCAATTGTGCACCCTGTAGATGATCTTCAACTCTATTTCCATTCTCTGAAGGCTGGCCATGAAAGCAGCAACGGGGCAGGCAAGGCCAACGCCTGAATGCGTGGACCTCTCCATCACACCTCTAGCTTAGGAGTAGACTAGGACGAAGGAGTAGACCATTCTGGGGCAAAAACACCACCTTCCTTTCAACGCGAGCCCCTTCCACCACCTGCTTCTTGGTTATGGAGTAAGAGAAAAGGATGGATTCACCGCATCCTCCCTGAATTTGTTAGCATCTGTTCTTTGGACCAATGTGAATCAGTTGGCCTTCCATCATCTCTGGTTGCACTTTTTGTTTTGTAACGAAGTGCACAATCTTGTTGTCTTGTGGTTAAGAGAAGCCTTATTCCAAAAGTACATATCTTGAAAAGAGTGGTGGAGACACTGGCGTTAGTTCTACCCAAGGATTAAAGATATGTAGTTCAAGTAAACAAAGAAATAAGGGATGGAGTGAAAACTTTGGGAATCCATGATCTGGTCTCCCCTATGAGGTTTGTTAAGCACCCTTCACAGCTTCGGAACAAGACTGCTGCTCCGTTGGTTCCTTCCTGGTGGGAGAGAACTTTCATAGCTATGTTGCCTTCAGCGTGGAACGTGTTCCAAGTACAATTCAGAAGGATCATCAGGGAAGGAAAGTCAGCGACAAAGCCGAAAACCAACAAAAGAAACGGAACCAAATAGGTCAGGAATGGACTGTGCTTTTTGTATTTAAAGACAACGAATGTAACCACACTCTGCATTTGTAGACCAAGAAGACAAGATAGGTCTGGAACAGATTTATTCTCCAGTTTCTGTCGTGACCCCCAAAAATACAACGTCGGTGACGAGCAGCGGCTTTCCGAGGTTTCAGCTTAAAGAGTCTTTCCTAGATGGAGGCGGATGGGATTGAACAGGAGACATTCTGTTTGTATGACACACTATATGATTGAACTGTGAGCAAGCCTGATCGTGACACGCAGGCCTGACCCTGTTTTAATTAAGCAAGCTTACTCATGGGGGTTCTCTGGTTAGGGTACCAGGATGTATGCATGGAATGTCTTAGGTGTGGTTCATAATCATATGTGCTTTTTAAACATTCTTTCTCCTTTGGGCCCTGCGAAATGAAAAGCACCCCATTTGCAAAGGATACGAGATGGTTCATTAACCATGGGATGGCTTGCTGACATATCCAGTTCCCAAAGGAGTAGCTATAGAGCCAAGGTGGCGCAGTGGTTAAATGCAGCACTGCAGGCTACTGCTAGATCAGCAGTTCAGCGGTTCAAATCTCACCGGCTCAGGGTTGACTCAGCCTTCCATCCTTCCGAGGTGGGTAAAATGAGGACCCAGATTGTTGGGGGCAATATGCTGACTCTCTGTAAACCGCTTAGAGAGGGCTGAAAGCCCTATGAAGCGGTATATAAGTCTACTGCTATTGCTATTGCTATATTAGCTCTTGTAGTAAGAATAAGAGAGAGTTTTATAAGAGCGTGACATGATTTCTTACAGCACGGGCAGTTATGGATTAGGTGTGTATTTATCGCCACCTGTGCATATGTGCCATTGATAAATTAAGGTTAGTTCCATGCGTCTGATGATGTCCGTAGTCTGTAAATGATTCCTCAGATGTTGTTCAGTTATCCATGAGCCCAATCCTATGGTTGAGGGATCCTGGGAATTCTGGGTTCAGCAACACCTGGAAGATCACAGGTTTCCCCCCACTGCTGCTTACGCTGTTGTAAAATGTTTACCTTTTCAAATATGCTGCCTTGTAGATATGTTGAGGGTTTTAATCACTAGCGTTTTTTTAACCGGCAGGATGAGCAACTAGAATTTTTGGTGGGATTGTGTATTTCGAAGGAATACCGACTTGGGAGGAAATAAAACTACCGTTGATACCTATCGGTCGTCTCCAACCGCTTAGAAAAGCACTTTGTAATCGTGACCCGTCAAAACCGCGTTCCACAAAAGCGCGGTCGACGAAAGCGCGTATGTGACGTCATCACAGCGCGACGAAAAAGATCGAAAAATTGAAATAAAAATTAAATTACAGCAAGCCGATTCACATAAAGGTAAGGGTTAGGGTTAGGGTTAGGTTAAGGGTTAGGTTTAGAGCGCTAGCGTTATGCTTAGCGTTAGGTTAAGGGTTAGCGTTAGGTTTTTCGTTAGGTTAAGGGTTAGGTTTAGGGTTAGGTTAAGGGTTAGGTTTAGGGTTAGGTTTAGGGTTAGGTTTGGGGGGGTTAGGGTAAGGTTTTCGCTTTATTTTTACATTTTTCGATCTTTTTCGTCGCGCTGTGATGACGTCACATACGCGCTTTCGTCGACCGCGCTTTTGTCTACCGCGCTTTTGTGGTGGAACCCTTTGTAATACACTTTGCAGGATGACACATGTGTCCCCTTGAGCTGGGCTAAGCGTTGCCTTTCAAAAGCCCTGGGGAGCATTATTACAGAAGAGGTGCGCTGTGTGTGGCTAATTCCTCTCTCTAATCCAGATTGTGGGGACTACAGTACTTATCAGACTATAAGACGCACCGGAGTAGAAGGTGCACCAAGATTTTGAAGAGGTAAATTAAAAAAAAAAAAATTTGCACTCTGCAGGCTTCCCAAACCCTCTGCATGCCTGGTTTTTGGTGAAAAACGGGGCATGCAGAGAGTTTGAGAGGCCTGTAAAGTGCTCCTGGGGACTGGGGGGGGGGACAAAAATGAGGCAAAAATGCTGTATTCAGTGTATAAGATGCACCCAGATTTTCACCCTCTTTTTTTGGGGGGGGGGGAAATTGTGTGTCTTATACGCTGAAAAATACGGCAATTCTGTCCCAAGTATTTAAGATGCTGATGTTTTGCCAAGAAATGTGCCGAGGTGGCGCAGTGGTTAGAGTGCAGCACTGCAGGCTACTTCAGCTGACTGCAGTTCTGCAGTTCGGCGGTTCTAATCTCACCGGCTCAGGGTTGACTCAGCCTTCCATCCTTCCGAGGTGGGTAAAATGAGGACCCGGATTGTTGTTGGGGGCGATATGCTGACTCTGTAAACCGCTTAGAGAGGGCTGAAAGCCCTAGGAAGCGGTATATAAGTCGAACTGCTATTGCTATTGCTAAATGGGTTTTCAACAGTCGATATGCTGACTCTGTAAACTGCTTAGAGAGGGCTGAAATCCCTATGAAGCGGTATATAAGTCTAACTGCTATTGCTATTGCTAAATGGGTTTTCAACAGTCGATATGCTGACTCTGTAAACCGCTTAGAGAGGGCTGAAAGCCCTATGAAGCGGTATATAAGTCTAACTGCTATTGCTATTGCTAAATGGGTTTTCAACAGTCGATATGCTGACTCTGTAAACCGCTTAGAGAGGGATGAAAGCCCTACGAAGCGGTATATAAGTCTAACTGCTATTGCTAAATGGGTTTTCAATCACAAGTTGCCAAGGAAAGGAACCTGTTCATACCCAAAATCTAAATCCAGGGAAAGGAACCTGTTCATACCCCAAATCTAAATCAATATCTACAAAGGGAACAGAGAAGATGGACACAAGTGAAACCATAAGGAACAAAAGATAATTACTCTTCTAAAAAAATAACAACATAGGTGGAAGACAGAGACTCAGGGCATTGAAGGAAAGAGGCCAACGCTTCTAGCAAATATGATTGACAGTAGGCTAAGGTAATGCCAATTGCAAAGTTGGATTGGAGAGCTGTATCCGCTTGACTGCAACAGGATCACCTGGAGATTGGGTAGGCGTTGAGTAAGCCCAAGTAAAGGGAAATCCAAAACTCAGTTGTAATTGCTAGAAACCCTTTAAGACAGTGTTTCTCAACCTTGGCGACTTTAAGTCCTGTGGACTTCAACTCCCAGAATCCCCCAGCCAGCACAACTGTGCTGGCTGGGGGATTCTGGGAGTTGAAGTCCACAGGACTTAAAGTCGCCAAGGTTGAGAAACACTGCTTTAAGACCTAAATGCAAGAATTTGATAGAGCAAGGAGAAAGTTTAGGCTCAAGTTATTGTCATTTTGCCCCTCCATAGGGAGCATTTCCCTCTCTGTGTGCGGCTTTTCACTTTGTGGGCTCCCCCTACTTGCGGGAATGATGTAGTGCAGCCCAGACACAGCTTTCCAGATTAATTTCAACTTGATGTGCTTTCTGCACGGGTTGGATTGGAACTCGCACGATGCCATTTCTTTATTTATTTATTTTATTAATAACATTTATAGGCCGCCCCAATCCCGAAGGGACTCCGGGCGGCTTACAAAAAGAAGAAAGAAAAGAAATAATTTAAAAATAAAATAAAAAGGGACAAAAGTTAAAATTCACAGGACACACATTCGTTCTGATCGGGGCTGGACCTCAGCAATTAGATCAGGGTTGACTCAGCCTTCCATCCTTCCGAGGTGGGTGAAATGAGGAACCCAGACTGTGGGGGGCGATATGCTGACTCTGTAAACTGCTTAGAGAGAGGCTGAAAGCCCTATGAAGCGGTGTATAAGTCTAACTGCTATTGCTATGCTATATCTATCTATCTATCTATCTATCTATCTATCTATCTATCTATCTATCTATCTATTTATTTATCTATCTATCGGATTGTTGGGGGCGATATGCTGACTCTGTAAACCGCTTAGAGAGGGCTGAAAGCCCTATGAAGCGGTATATAAGTCTAACTGCTATTGCTATGCTATATCTATCTATCTATCTATCTATCTATCTATCTATCTATCTATCTATCTATCTATCTATCTATCTATCTATTTATCTATCGGATTGTTGGGGGCGATATGCTGACTCTGTAAACCGCTTAGAGAGGGCTGAAAGCCCTATGAAGCGGTATATAAGTCTAACTGCTATTGCTATGCTCTATCTATCTATCTATCTATCTATCTATCTATCTATCTATCTATCTATCTATCTATCTATCTTCTGTATCTATCTTATCTATTATCTATCCATCCAAGGCTTAAGGTTGACTCAGCCTTCCATCCTTCCAAGGTGGGTAAAATGAGGACCCAGATTGTTGTTGGGGGCGATATGCTGACTCTGTAAACCGCTTAGAGAGGGCTGAAAGCCCTATGAAGCGATATATAAGTCTAACTGCTATTGCTATTGCTATGCTATTTTAATTCACTGCAGTATTTCAGTAGTTTAGACAGTGGTGAAACCTTGCTCCCTTTCCTGCCATTTCTTATTTTAGAAAGGCAGTTTGGTGTAGTGGTTAAAGCATCAGGCTTTAGTTCTAGTCCCATCTCAGACAGGAGAGGTGACCTTGGGCCAGTCACTCTCCCAAAGCCTTAGGAAGGAAGGGAGAGGAAAACTACTGAAAAAAACATTCCAAGGAAACTGCATGGACTCATCCAGACAAGTCTCTGAGAATCGGATACGATTTGAATTTGCGGACAGATTCTTTTGCTAATAGAAATCTTCCTAAATTCAAAATTAAATTTGGAAAACTGGAAGCTCTGGCCACGAGCATCCTAGTTGTGGAACGTAAACATTTCCCAATGAGAAATTCAAATCAGCGAATGGTGGTGCTTGAGGATCTCTCAGTAGTAGAGGTGGGTTCCTGCCAGTTCTAACCTCTTCTATAAAAGAGGTTCCACAAATCTATGGTGCCATTGAGAACCGGTTCCAGCTCCCTCCCCCTGCCTGCCACTCACTGATTGGCTGGCTCACCAATCGCTCCGCCCACCTCTAAGAGTCCTATCTAAACCTAAAAGTCTTAAAGCTGTCAAGTTTGAACATCCCTGGGGTTTTTCCTAAAGGGTTAGGGTCTTGTAACTTGACTGCTTTAAGACTTGCACACTTCAATGCCAGAGTTTCTGAGCAAACATGACTGGAGGAGGAATTCTGGGAGTTGAAGTCCACAAGTCTTAAAGCTGTCAAGTTTGAACACCCCTGGGGTTTTTTTTCTACTTTAAGACTTGCGTGCTTCAAATGCCAGAGTTCCTGAGCCAACATGATTGGAGGAGGAATTCTGGGAGTTGAAGTCCACAAGTCTTAAAGCTCTCAACTTTGAACACCCCTGGGATTTTTTTTCTCTAAAGGGTTAGGGATGCAAGGGTCTTGTAACTTGACAGCTTTAAGACTTGCGTGCTTCAAATGCCAGAGTTTCTGAGCCAACATTTTGGTTGCTAAGCAAGGGCGTTGTTAAGTGAGCTTCACCACATTTTACAAGTTGGTCATGCCCACCCAGTCACATGACTGGCAAGCCACTCCCACCTAGTCACATGGCTGGCAAGCCACTCCCACCTGATCACATAGCCGGCAAGCCATTCCCACAAAGCAGGCCACACCTACAGAAGAGGTTCTAAATTTTCTTTACATGCCTGGCCACAAGAGGGCGCCTCGTGGCAGGGGAATCCTTGTTTATCTACCTAGCAGCTGTCTTCATTTTAAATTGGTCTTACGACAATTTTATTTTATTTTATTTTTTTAAATTAACTACCCAAATAGGACATTAGGTACACAGTTAAGCCATATTGAGCACTGCCTCAATAATCAATAATAGCAATAGCAATAGCAGTTAGACTTATATACCGCTTCATAGGGCTTTCAGCCCTCTCTAAGCGGTTTACAGAGTCAGCATATCACCCCCACAGTCTGGGTCCTCATTTCAGCCACCTCGGAAGGATGGAAGGCTGAGTCAACCTTGAGCCGGTGAGATTTGAACCGCCGAACTGCAGAACTGCAGTCAGCTGAAGTGGCCTGCAGTGCTGCACTCTACCCACTGCGCCACCTCGGCTCTACTAGAAAGCAGAGACATCACCCTGCCAACAAAAGTGCATATAGTCAAAGCTATGTTTTTTTCCAGTTGCAATGGATGGCTGTGAAGGTTGGACCATAAGGAAGGCTAAGCGCCAAAGAATGGAGGCCTTTGAACTCTGATGCTGGAGAAGAAGACTCCTGCATTGAGTCCCTTGGACTGCAAGGTGATCCAACTGGTCAGTCCTAGAGGAGATCAACCCTGACTGCTCTTTAGAAGGCCAGATCCTGAAGGTGAAACTCAAGGACTTTGGCCACCTAATGAGAAGGAAGGACTCGCTGGAGAAGAGCCTCATGCTGGGAACTTTTGAGGGCAAAAGAAGAATGAATGTTGAATGTTGATTTTATTTATATGCCGCCCTTTCCCCCCAAAGGGGACTCAGGACGGCTCACAACTCAACCAGGGAAGGGGGATACAAACAGAAAATTAAAACGACACAAAAACAATACATAATTTAAAATACACAACAGTCATACTAGAAGGGGACGACAGAGAATGAGGTGGCTGGATGGAGTCACCGAAGCAGTCTGTGTGAACTTAAATGGACTCCATAGCACGGTAGAGGACAGGAAGGCCTGGAGGAATGTTGACCATGGGGTTGCGATGGGTTGGACTTTGAAACTAACAACAACAACCTTTAAAAGAAAAGTTGGTTTTAAAGCAAAGGAGGAAGCCAGAGTGTTTGTAGTTGTTTTTTTTAAAAAAATGCATCTTTCAAGGCTGCCCTTGAAGAGCATTCGGCGACTTCAGCTAGTCCAGAATGCGGCCGCGCGAGCGATTGTGGCTGCACCTCGCTTCACCCACGTAACACCTATCCTCCGCGAGCTGCACTGGCTACCTGTCGATCTCCGGGTGCGCTTCAAGGTGCTACTTGTCACCCATAAAGCCCTACATGGTAGTGGATCTGGGTACTTGAGAGACCGCCTACTGCCAATCACCTCCACGCGACCTATTAGATCTCATCGATTAGGCCTCCTCCGAGTTCCATCTGCCGGTCAATGCTGACTACGTGGAGGAGAGCCTTCTTGGTGGTAGCTCCGACCCTATGGAACGATCTCCCCGTGGAGATTCGTACCCTCACCACCCTCCAGACCTTCCGCACAGCCCTTAAAATCTGGCTATCCCGTCAGGCCTGGGGCTAAAGACTGTAACCCACCCAAATGGTATGAATGTTGTGTTTTTAAATTATGTATTGTCTTATATGTTAAAAAGTTTGTCTCCCCAATGATCTTCCAATGATCAGGAAGGACTTCCGAATTAAGGGAGTCGCTGTTCACATGTAAGGTAATTCTCCTTTCCTTTCCCCCATCAAAGAGGGTAAAGGTTGCTCTATAATGCTGAGTTAAATACTGTTGGCAGGTTGACCTACAAGTGAACCAGAAGCTTTTGCCCTCCTGACCTCGTCTTCAAGGTAAATCTTTGTGGTCAACTGAAAGAAAACAGCCGAATGTCAATAACTAACTTTAATTAACGTAACTTTCTAAAAGTGCTGGATGCTACAGTTCTAAGATTCGCCCTCAACGAAAGGACGTTTGATTCGAACGTCCGAATGCTGATTTTTAAAATCGACTTATCTCTCTAGTTATAATCGTTTAATTTCAAGACACACCTCGGTCTTATTAATTTAAATATAAGGCCAGGTTAGGATGAAGGAGAGCAAAGAGACAACCTTTTTAAAGGGGCAAGAAAACGGCATTTATGTCTCTTGTTTTGTATTTGTATCCATCGGGGTAAAAAAAATAAATATCCTTTGCCTCGCTGTGTAACGTTCCCGTGGTTCGTCCATGAGGCCAATGTGGAGAAAAGACACGGACACGAGCTTTCTCGGGATGGAGCGACCCAGATTGGGGGGTCTGAGAGCCCCTTTTATTGAGATAGGACAAAGGCAGGAGGAGCAATCAGCATGTGGTTAAAAACAGCCTGTAAAAGTACAATTTCTAATCTACTGCTCAGGGAAGTTCTGTCTATATATGGTCAAATCCTGGGCGTCATTGGTAAGGCGCATCTCAGGATGTTATGTTATGCACTATCAGGATGTTATGGAGTTTTAGGAGTTTGTTTTCTCCTGTGTGGTTCAGCGTGGCTCTGCAACTATATTACAACATCACACTGCCCATTCATATGTTTGGGACACGTTGGACCACATTTCCCATCAGTCACTCCGCACACTTAGCTTGGTATTGGCATTTTTCAGGGCAGAGAGGTCTCGGCCTCCCCCCCATCCATGTGTTTGGGACATGGACTACATTTCCCATCAGTCACCACAGGCTGCAAAGCTGGAGAGTAATAGCCACTAGGCTCCAACACGTATGGGCAAAATCAAGAGGAGGAAAACGTCCCTTTGATTAGTCACATCCTGAAAACCCAAGAATTATTTTAAACTTGTGTTCTGAAAACCCGAAGACTGAAATGGTGGATTTCCCCTTTTCTTTATCGTTATATATTCAGAATTATCCTGGTTCTGGTGAAATAAGAGCCAAGGTGGCGCAGTGGTTAGGGTGCAGTACTGCAGGCCACTTCAGCTGACTGTGTTATCTGCAGTTCAGCGGTTCAAATCTCACCGGCTCAGGGTTGACTCAGCCTTCCATCCTTCCGAGGTGGGTGAAATGAGGACCCGGATTGTTGTTGGGGGCAATATGCTGACTCTGTAAACCACTTAGAGAGGGCTGAAAGCCCCATGAAGCGGTATATAAGTCTAACTGCTATTGCTATTGCTATTTTCAAAAGGCAACTGGACTTTTCAGTTATCTCTTGAAAAAGCACCTTTGGTAAGTTAAAATAGCCAACATAGGCTACTCACAGTCTCATAAGTGTAGGAAGTTTTCATTCACCGTGAATTATTTCTTCTTCATTAACAGTACAGTCACATCATAAAAGAAACTTTTGAAACAGACGGTCGTTTTAGGTTTACCCATATTGTTGGAAGCCTCAATTGAAAACCATGAAAGTAGTCATCCTGAATAAATAAATATCTAAAGACAAAGTTAGAAAGCAGAGCACCTGGAATTCGAACCCCTATGTAAAAAATATGTTAATCTGCTTTTTCGAAATGGCCATTTAAGTGGCCATTGCCTGGATGTCTGAAGTATTTCCTGTGAAAACAAGTCGGGCCACTTTCATTACAAAAGATTCAATCGCGGGTCTGTTAAAAAACAAACAAAAACCCACGGAACTGATTCATTAGCGCCTTTAAAATTTGTGAATTTGTTCTTTCTTTCTTTCTGAAGCTTTTGAGATCTGCCCAGATCCACCGAGTTTGTTGCTCCGTTTCTGGACAAATTATGAAGAAGATTTAGATAAGCGCACCGTCCCTGTCCTAACTATCCCCCCATTGATATTATCTACTCATTTGATGTGTTCATCGCTAGGTTATACTTATTTATATCCATCCATTTGCAGCAAACTCATGCGATGAGATCCGTGTCCATGCTCATGCCTATTACCTTGTTGACAAGCAAACAAACAGATAAATTAAAAAAAGAGGCAAATGCTTTATTAGAACCCGAAAGGCTTCCTCTGTTTATTTTCTATTTTAAAGAAAAGGGTCCGGGTTTTCCTAATCCCTGAGTTGTTCGCCCCCCTGAGTCCCTCCTGGAGAAGGGCGGCATACAAATAAACTAAATACAAATAATCGGGATCCAGAAATCACGGAGCCTCCAATAAACGTGGCTTTAGGAAGGATTATTTGGAGAAATTTACGTTGATTTCCCTATTTAAATGTTTCTCTGTCTTGTTGTGAGCCGCCCAGAGTCCCAATGGGAGTGGGCGGCATACAATTTTTTTATTATTATTATTTTTATTAGTAAAAGAAAAATACAACAACCAATAGCTGGTAAAAGACAATACAACATCCACTGTTTTGCTTTACATTTGACTAGTTTCAAGACATTCCCATAATATCAAAATCATTATAGACATCAAAGGTTAGGTATCTTCTTCCCTCCCTCCCTCTTTCCTTCCCTTGTTTCTTCTTTCCCACTCCCCTTCCTTCCTTCCCTCCTTCTCTCCTTCCTTCCCTCCTCTTTTCCTTTCCTCCTTCCCCTTCCCTTTCCTCTCTCCATCCCCCCTCCTTCTCTCATACCTTCCCTCCCTCCTTTCTTCCTTCCCTCCTTTCTCTTCTCCTACGTTCCCTCCTTTCTTCCCTCCTTCCTATCTACTCTCCTTCTCTCCTTCCTTCCCTCCCCTTTCCCCTCCTTCCTTCCCTACCTTCTTCCCTCCCTCCTTCCTATCTTCTCTTTCTTCTCCCCTTCCTTCTTTCCACCTCTCCCTTCCCTTCTCTCCTTTCTCTTCCTCCTTTTTAACCTTCCCCCCTTCTTCTGCCTTTCCCTTTCTCCTGTTCCTCTCCTTTCTCCTCTCCATCCTGTCTTTCCTACTGCCCCTCCCTCCCTCCAATCTAACCTTTGTTGCATTTACATATTTTCCTCTACTGGGGACGGCCCGGTTCTCTTTCCTTTCCTTATTTAAAAAAAGGCAAGCTTTACAAGATGCGAGATGAAGAGTTATTTTCATCTCCCATTGCTCACAGATTTTTATTAAACTTGGAAACTTAAGCGTTTTTTGAGAAGCGCAAGGTCTTTCTAGAGAAGGCTTTCCCGGGGAAACAACGGGCGGCTAAACTTGGCATCTCCGCCAAGCAGATCGTCTTGGGGATCTGTTCATTTATTCACCTCCTTTCAAGATGTCTTTAATTATCCCTTTCACTCGGTGCCCCCCCGGGGGGGTCTCTCCCTTCCACCACCATCCCCCCCCCGCGATTGACGCAGATAAACTAGACGGCGGCGGAGATAAGAGACGCTTTTCCGTGGCAATTAACGGTGCTCAGAGCCCCGGTACTCGTCGTTTGATAGACAGTGAACTTGGCGTAGAAGCAGCGGGCAGAGTTCATTCAAATGCCACGGTCCGGGCTGTTAGGTCGCCTGCGGGTCAGCGCAAATGCCCCCAGGGTCATGCCCTCGTTTTCTGGGGGCTGCAAAACCGCAGGCGCGCCCTGCCAAAGGGGCATCCGTCTCTCCCCCCCCTTCTCCTCCTCCTCCTCCTCCCCGCCCCCGCCATTAGGCGAGCAGGCACGTAGTTGGGAGGTGGTGGGTCACCCCGCCGGGGCGCTGGGATTATCTAGGTCAGGCGGAGCGGAGAGCAAGAGTGGGTACAGGGGGAGGGGAGGGGAGGGGGGGCCTTGGAACTCCACCAAGCAAAGAGGCAAATTGGGGAAATGGGTTGCGTGGTTCCACCATCCCTTTTCCCTTGCTCAGAAAGTATTCGGTCCAAGAGGCAGCCCCCCCCCCCCACACTTAGGAGTGGGGAGAGGGAGGGTGTAATTGCCCCCCCCCCCATGTCCCTTGCTCCAGAGGTATCCTATTAAAACCAGCATTTGCCCAAAATAATGAAGATGCAATTTTAGGGGGCAGAAAAATAACTTTCCGTGAAGAAACTCTACAAGCAACAGTTTGCTGGAAGTTACAACGGCGGTGGAAAAAGGGACTTATGACATTTTTCATACTTAATGACCGTTGCAGCCTCCTCGTGGTCACGGGATCAACATCCAGATGCTCGGCAACTGGTTCATACCTATGAGGGCTGCAGTGTCCCCAGTGTGATCCGCTTTTGGCGACCTTCTGATCAGCAAGAGTCCACGGGGGAAGGCCAGATTCACTTAGCAACCCTTGCTAATTTAAGAACTGCAGTGACTCAACCAACGTGGCAAGGAAAGTTGTAAAATGGGGCAAATTTTGCACTCAGCGACATCACTGCGGGGGGCTCAACTGTAGTTGTTACTTGAGGACTTCCTGTACAAGTAAAGGACCCAGGAGTCGCATCTCTGTACTTGGAAGGCTGATTTCGGAGTTAGAAATAAGAACGGAGTTGTGTGTTGTTAAAGATAAACAGGAGTTGTGTGTTGTTAAAGATAAACACGGGCACAGAAGCAAGACTGACCATTAAGAGCCAATGGGAGGGGACTCAGTGTGAAGGTGTTTAGTGGTCTTGGGGTTATCCCACCGGGACCCCAACTTTACACGTTACCTGCTAAGATTCGTTGCCTGTTGAAGCCTCACTTCTCAAACATTTATTTCTAAGGTTATATTCAATATCGAGATATGAAAACCGGGATTTATTTCTACACAAGACAGACCGGCCCCTTAGTTTTTCCGAAGGACCACAGTACAAAGGATCTTTCTTTCTTTCTTTCTTTCTTTCTTTCTTTCTTTCTTTCTTTCTTTCTTTCTTTCTTTCTTTCTCTCTCTCTCTCTCTCTCTCTCTCTCTATCTCTCTATCTATCTATCTATCTATCTATCTATCATCTATCTATCTATCTATCTATCTATCTATCTATCTATCTATCTATCTATCTATCTATCTATCTATCTATCTATCTATCTATCTATCTATCTATCTATCTATCTATCTATCTATCTATCTATCTATCTATCTATCTATCTATCTATCTAGTAGATTTATAGGCCGCCCAATCCCGGAGGACTCCAGGCGGCTTACAAAGCAAGAAGAATAATTAATAAAATAATAATTAAAACGATTAATTTGGGAGGGGGGGGCGTTGAGGCATCCTTAGAAAATAAAACATCATCTCCCTTCCCTCCCCCCCCCCCCCCGTTTCCTTCTCTTCTCCCCAATTTCTGGACATCCTTCAGGAGGTGGAGCGTGTGAATCCGCAGCCAGGAGAGTCCTCTCTTCCCACGGAAGAGGCCAAGCTCTCAACAGAGAGCGGTGCAGTTTCGCTTGGAGGAAGTCCCAGAAAAGCGGAACAATTCGGTGTAAAAGGCCGGTGCGCCTCCAATTCCCAGAGTGGAACGCCTGGAGCAATTAATGCGAAGCGAAGTGCGAGTAAACCAACTTTTTTCTTTTTGAGTTGGCGCATTCTGCTCTCAGCGTCTTGATGCGACCATTGAACAGAGATGAATGATGGAGGGATTGTGAAGAAGACACCTGCCCCATATACTTTCTTTCTAGCCAGCAGTCTCCCCCCCCCCTTTTTTAAAGGGTTCGTCTCCCCAAGGACCCCCGTAGAAGCAGATTTATAGGAGAGACTCTATCCTATCCGAGGTGGCGCAGTGGTTCAATGCACCACTGCAGGCTACTTAAGCCGACTGCAGTTCGGCTGTTCAAATCTCACCGGCTCAGGGTTGACTCAGCCTTCCATCCTTCCGAGGTGGGTAAAATGAGGACCCGGATTGTTGGGGGCAAGAGGCTGACTCTGTAAACCACTTAGGGAGGGCTGCAAAGTGATATATAAGTCCAAGTGCTATTGCTATCTTCCTTCCTTCCTTCCTTCCTTCCTTCCTTCCTTCCTTCCTTCCTTCCTTCCTTCCTTCCTTCCTTCCTTCCTTCCTTCCTTCCTTCCCTCCCAATGGTTAGAATACATTATTTCAGGCTAACTCTGCATAATGCCAGCAGTTCGATCCTGATCAACTGGCTCAGGGTTGACTCAGCCTTCCATCCTTCCGAGGTGGGTGAAATGAGGACCCAGACTGTGGGGGGGCGATATGCTGACTCTGTAAACTGCTTAGAGAGGGCTGAAAGCCCTGTGAAGCGGTATATAAGTCTAACTGCTATTGCTTTGGCCGTGGGAAGTCTCTCCAACCGCGGATTCCTTGACTCTTTTGGAAGGGAGGAAAAAAAGAACCGACGGCGATCTCGGAAGGGAGGATCGGCCGAGAGAGAGGGGGGGGGGGATCCTCCGAAGCGTTGCGCTCCTCTTGCGCGGCGAGGCACCCGCACACCGCGCCCACCCCAAGGAAAAGCGGGCGAGGCGGCCGCGTTCAGAGCCCAAGAATTCCCTCTTCCTAAAAGCGCCCGCAGGGCAGAAATCGGGCCGGGGAGCGAAGAACGCGGCGCTTTTGGCGCAACGCGTCGGGGACAAGAGAGGGAATTCACCCCCCGATGGATCCCGTTGAGCCCAGGCCGCGGCTCTTCCGTCCTCCGGAGCGAAGAAGTCGAGGCATTAGAAGAGAGAACCGGCCTCTTGGCTAGGCGGCGTGGCTCCTCAGCGGCGCCTCGGGGCTGGGTCGAGCCAAGGCTCCCAAGGGTCTCGCAAGGGCGGCTCCAGGAGGGGAGGAGGGGGGCGACGGCTGCTGCCTCCAATTCGC
The DNA here is from genome assembly GCF_051295495.1 of Thamnophis sirtalis. Lineage (NCBI taxonomy): Eukaryota > Metazoa > Chordata > Lepidosauria > Squamata > Natricidae > Thamnophis > Thamnophis sirtalis. The sequence goes on from NW_028261395.1 coordinate 2,549,243, forward strand.
TTCCGAGGCCGGGAAAGCGGCGGCAGGTGGGGAAGGGCCCGTGGAACCGTTTCCCTCAGGAAAGCAACTTTGTGGCGAGGACAAGGAGGGTTGCACGGTCGTCTCCCCCCCCACCCCACCCCGCCGCCCTTCTTCCCCTCCTGCGCTGCCTCGGCTGTTGGGCGAAGAGGAGGCCCGTTCGGTTCCTCCTCAGCGGCGAAACCCCTCAAACCCTCAAAGTTCCCTCAACTCAACTGGACCCTCAAAGTTGCCTCAACTCAACTGGACCCTCAAAGTTCCCTCAACTGGACCCTCAAAGTTCCCTCAACTGGACCCTCAAAGTTCCCTCAACTCAACTGGACCCTCAAAGTTCCCTCAACTCAACTGGACCCTCAAAGTTCCCTCAACTGGACCCTCAAAGTTCCCTCAACTGGACCCTCAAACTTCCCTCAACTGGACCCTCAAACTTCCCTCAACTGGACCCTCAAACTTCCCTCAACTCAACTGGACCCTCAAACTTCCCTCAAAGTTCCCTCAACTCAACTGGACCCTCAAAGTTCCCTCAAAGTTCCCTCAACTCAACTGGACCCTTAAAGTTCCCTCAACTGGACCCTCAAACTTCCCTCAACTCAACTGGACCCTCAAAGTTCCCTCAATTCAACTGGACCCTCAAAGTTCCCTCAATTCAACTGGACCCTCAAAGTTCCCTCAAACTTCCCTCAACTCAACTGGACCCTCAAAGTTCCCTCAATTCAACTGGACCCTCAAAGTTCCCTCAAACTTCCCTCAACTCAACTGGACCCTCAAAGTTCCCTCAATTCAACTGGACCCTCAAAGTTCCCTCAACTCAACTGGACCCTCAAAGTTCCCTCAACTGGACCCTCAAAGTTCCCTCAACTGGACCCTCAAACTTCCCTCAACTGGACCCTCAAACTTCCCTCAATTCAACTGGACCCTCAAAGTTCCCTTAACTCAACTGGACCCTCAAAGTTCCCTCAACTCAACTGGACCCTCAAAGTTCCCTCAACTGGACCCTCAAAGTTCCCTCAACTCAACTGGACCCTCAAAGTTCCCTCAACTGGACCCTCAAAGTTCCCTCAACTCAACTGGACCCTCAAAGTTCCCTCAACTCAACTGGACCCTCAAAGTTCCCTCAACTCAACTAGACCCTCAAAGTTCCCTCAACTCAACTGGACCCTCAAAGTTCCCTCAACTCAACTGGACCCTCAAAGTTCCCTCAACTCAACTGGACCCTCAAAGTTCCCTCACCTGGACCCTCGCGGGCTTCTGGAGCCGCCCAGCCCCTCGTTTCCCGACCCCTGTTTGTCTGCATAAAATCCCATCTTTTCCCGCCCTCGTCGCCGAGAAGCCGCTGACGCGTGTTTACCTTCGGCCGCCCTAACCTTCCTTTCTTCCCCCCCCCCGCCCTTCGCTGACCTGCGGTTGAACCTGCCATTAACAGCGCTTCGCCGGTTCGAGAATCTGCTGCGTCTCTTCTGGCGGATTCCTCCCCGAACGGAAGAGATAAAAACTCCTGCTTGGTGAGGGTGAAGCGAAGGCCAAGGATGGGCTTTTTCGAGGGGAGGGGAGAGAGAGAGAGAGACCCAAGGCCGCTCCTTGGCCTCCCTCCGCTGCTCACCATGCCTAGGCAGGGGGCGAGGGGGCGCCCACCCTGTTTCATGGGTCTCCTGTGCTGGGGATTTGACCTCCAAAATCTGCAAAAGATGGACTTTGAATTTGAATTGAATTGATGCCGCCCAATCCCGAAGGACTCCGGGCAGCTTACAGCAGTGTTTCTCAACCTTGGCAACTTGAAGATGTCTGGACTTCAACTCCCAGAATCCCCCAGCCAGCATTCGCATTCAAGTGGCCAAGGTTGAGAAACACTGTTCTAACCACTTTGCCACAACAGCCTGGATTTTCTTAAGGCTGCGGGAGTTGTAAAGCTCTTCCAAAGAGGGGAGTGGGCATTCGCTGGCTGGGGAATTCTGGGAGTTGAAGTCCAGACATCTTCAAGTTGCCAAGGTTGAGAAACACTGGCTTACAGAATAAAAAGAAATTAAAAGAACTTAAAAACAATAGGACAAAAAGGAACTCAACAAACACCCAGTTGAAATGGGGGGCTGGACCTCCATCAAGGGATCAACAGCCCCAGGCCTGCTGGAAAAGCCAGGTTTTAATGGCTTTTCGGAAGGCCACGAGAGTGGGGAGGGCCCGGATCTCTGGGGGGGGCAGCTCATTCCATAGGGCCGGAGCGGCAACAGAGAAGGCCCTGCTCCTAGGCGCCGCCAACCGGCATTGTCCTGCTGATGGCACCCGGAGAAGGCTCATCCTGTGCGATCTTATTGGTCTAAGGCAGTGGTTCCCAAACTTGGCAACTTTTAAGACTTGTGGACTTCAACTCCCAGAATTCTCCAGCTGGCTGGAGAATTCTGGGAGTTGAAGTCCACAAGTCTTAAAGTTGCCAAGTTTGGGAACCACTGGTCTAAGGGAGGTATGTGGCAGGAGGCGGTCCTCGTAGGTACCCAGGTCCTAGGCCATGTACCCATAAGACCTGGCCAAGAGGAAAAAGTGGTGTGTGTGTGTGATGTGTTTGTGGGAGGGGGGAGAAGAGAGATTGCAAAGTGGACCTCCATGGTCCTTTATACTTCCGGATTTTAGCCATCTAATTCACTTCTTTTGTTTCTGCCTTCGAAACAGCGTCAATTCCTGGTGTGGCTAAATAAGTCTCTGCATTTCCCCTCTTGGCAAGATTTCCAGTGGTTTCGTGCAGCCTCTTTCCTAAGGTTGGCGAGAGTGGTGGGTCCAAGGTCACCAGGATGGCCTTCGCCTCGGGCAGAACAATAGCAATAGCAGTAGACTTATATACCGCTTCATAAGGCTTTCAGCCCTCTCTAAGCGGTTTACAAAGAGTCAGCATATTGCCCCCAACAACAATCCGGGTCCTCATTTTACCCACCTTGGAAGGATGGAAGGCTGGGTCAACCCTGAACTATGGTAGACCTGCTTTAACCCTTGCGCCAGTCATGAAACTACCAGAAAAACTTCATTTATTGAATTTCTATGCCGCCCAATCCCGAGGAACTCCGGGACGGTTTACAAAAATGAAAAAAATTAAAAAGAAATTTTAAAAACAATGGGACGTAACAAAGTTAAAAAAGGAACTCAACAAACACCCAGTCGAAAGGGGGGGGGCCTGGACCTCCATCAAGGGGTCAACAGCCCCAGGCCTGCTGGAAAAGCCAGGTTTTAATGGCTTTGCGAAAGGCCGTGAGAATGGGCAGGGCCCGGATCTCTGGGGGCAGCTCATTCCATAGGGCCGGAGCGGCAACAGAGAAGGCCCTGCTCCTAGGCGTCGCCTGCCTAGGTGGCGCAGTGGTTAAATGCAGCACTGCAGGCTACTTCAGCTGACTGTAGTACTGCAGTTTGGCTGTTCAAATCTCAGGGTTGACTCAGCCTTCCATCCTTCCGAGGTGGGTAAAATGGGGACCCGGATTGTTGTTGGGGGCAATAAGCTGACTCTGTAAACCGCTTAGAGAGGGCTGAAAACCCTAGGAAGCGGTATATAAGTCTAACTGCTATTGCTATTGCCAGCCGGCATTGTCCCGCTGAAGGCACCCGGAGAAGGTCCATCCTGTGCGATCTTATTGGTCTAAGGGAGGTATGTGGCAGAAGACGGTCTTGCAAAACTTGGCCGACTCGATCTCAATATGTTCCAACTCTGGTTCGAAACCAGATCAAATCTGAAGCCCCAAGTCCCCAGTTGAAGGGGATCCCTACAGAGAGAGATCTCCCTCCCATCAGAGCCACGAGGGGAAGGGGATTAACAACACCAATCTAATTGAACAGCATGGAGCTGATTATTGATTACTTAAATTATTTACATAGCCCCATCAGAGGGCTCCATAGATCGGTGAGACAGACAAGCTCCGATTAGTCTCCGGAGGAACGATGATGCCTCGTTAAAGATAGTTATGGGCATGAAAAAACGGTAGAGAAGTCTAGCATTGATCAACTGCAGGTCATTTAAATTCCATGATGGATCTTCCTGTCTGCAGCAGGTTCTAATCTTAATAGAATGGCTAGAAATCTGAGCAGAGTTCCCAGTTCGACAACGTTCTTCATCCGTTGAGGTGTTAGGAAAACAGCGAGACCAAATGGACCTTATGGCACCAAGACTCGTGAACTCTATGCGTCTTTAGATAACAGCAGGAGGATTTCAGCAATTCCTGATCTCGTTTCATTTCCATGCCCGAGATAAAACGCATTTCTGCATATCATGCAAAACGCAAAGGAGGGGAGGGGAGGTGAAGGCGGTGAAGGCGAGTTTAAGTCCAAATAGTTTCGACTCGAGGAAATCGCCAACGATTTAGCTTGCCAACAAGGCTCAGGATTTTCACAGGCAATTAATTATTCGCGGAGGAATTTCGCAACTTCTGGAGTGGGGGGAATACTCAACTTTTTAAGAATGTGGGCCAGCCAGGGATGGACTCTCATCTCGGAGGAGATTCGGAACGGGTTCTACAACCATGAAACTCACTGGGTGACCTTGGGCCAATCCAGCTGCATTTCCGAAACGCGGGCAGATTCGGAGAAACTAGTCTGCAGTTCACGTCGATATTTTATTTACTTAGAAACGCCCGGATCAGATTCCTCTTTTTTACATAACACAAATAATCTTTTTTTTTGCATCACAGGGACTAGTAGGAGGATAAAATGGAGGGAAGCAATTGACTTTCTAGGAATTGCTTATTTTTAAGTACATAATTTGGAATTCCACGGTCTGACTCCTGTGCGAGAAAAGGCAATTTATTGGTGGTTGCTCAGCATGATTAACTCACCTGGTTAAATAGCAGTAGACTTATATACCGCTTCATAGGGCTTTCAGCCCTCTCTAAGCGGTTTACAGAGAGTCAGCATATTGCCCCCAACAATCTGGGTCCTCATTTTACCCACCTCGGAAGGATGGAAGGCTGAGTCAACCCTGAGCCGGTGAGATTTGAACCGCTGAACTGCTGATCTAGCAGTAGCCTGCAGTGCTGCATTTAACCACTGCGCCACCTTGGCTCTTCACAATTAAAAAATTAAAAAAATCCTTGGTGTTATTTCCTGAACACGGTTAAACCCGTTTGATCAAATCAGATCTTCATTGTGTTCATAAACCAGTCCAAATCTATTGATTGGTTGATTGACCGTGGCTTACCTCTGTCGCGAATAAACCTGGTTAGTTTATAGTGCAATGTGGATTGTGGGAAACCCAGAGGAAAATTAATTTGCGTGCACAGAGCAAACTCGTTACGAGCCTTTTCAACGCCCGGGTGGTATTAGAAAAAGTGGTTAGGGGAAAATACAATATTTTGGAGCTTTTGAGTTGCTGAAGGAGGTCTGTGCCAACCCACTGAAATTCGGCTTAACCTCGTTTGAGAGCAGCTGGTTCTCCGAGGAGGAATAGAAGCAAAACGAGACTAAATGAAGTCTAAAACCAGCATTGCGGCTCAAATTCGCTTTCCCTCTCCTGGCTGGGGATTATGTGGGTTGTGATCTCTGAAGGGCCGAAAGTTTAAAGTTGAATGCCGCTTAAAACCTAAAAACCGGAGTGTCCCTCATTACGGGCTTCTCAGAAGGGGACAATTGTCAGAAAGACTCTCCGTGGAACCCAGGAATTGGCTCCCTGCAAGGAGTCGGAAGGGGCTTGAATGAAAGGCCAAAATCACTCGCCGCGCAAGGGGTTTCTTCTGAATAAATACGAGTCAGGATTGGGTTGAGCAACCGGGCAACCAGATTCTTCCCCCCTTTCGGGGACTCCGTTTTTGAGGCTGCGTAACCCGCGTCCGCATTGAACCCGGTTCACGCATCTCGCTTAACCTTAAACCTGCCCTTAAACCGGCCGAGTTTACACCAAAACCCGGCATAGAACGTGTGGATCCAACCAGGGAACAGTCCGAATCCACGCTGCTTAGTTTTGCCCTGTTCGATTCGGATTGCCAGCTTCTCCTTTAGACGGGTTGGGTTTCTAGTTTCAAGGCACCGTCACAAATCAAAGAGAGAGCGGGGATCCCGTATCCCGAGGACGGCACCGCGGGGCCGAACTGTCGGGTCCTGCCAGCGGAACGGGCGAACGAACCGCCGCACCTGCACGCAAGCCCGGAGGCGAGAGAGAGAGAGAGATAGCAATAGCAATAGTTAGACTTATATACCGCTTCATAGGGCTTTCAGCCCTCTCTAAGCGGTTTACAGAATCAGCATATCGCCCCCAACAACAATCCGGGTCCTCATTTCACCCACCTCGGAAGGATGGAAGGCTGAGTCAACCTTGAGCCTAGTGGGATTTGAACAGCCGAACTGCAGAACTAGCAGTCAGCTGAAGTAGCCTGCAGCGCTGCATTTAACCACTGCGCCACCTTGGCTCCTGATGCCCGATCTCCCCAGGTGTCAAAGAGGACGGATCCCAGAACAGCCTCCTCGGGATCGGAGCTGCGCAACTCCCTTTCGTTTTTTCCGAAGGAGAATCCGCGCCCCCCACCCCCAATTAGCGGGGGATCCCGATCCCAGGGCCAGGAGGGGATCGGCCGGAGCTGCTCTTGGCTGGCCCGAGTGACGGGAGACTTTGGTGAAGGGGCGGGGAGGGGAAGGCGCAACCCCTCGCCCCCCCACCCCTTCTCCAAAGGCTTGGAGCCAGAGAGGGGCGGGGCGTAGGAAACGACGGGGCGGGGCTTGCTGGCCACCACCAGCCGCAATTAAAGCTGAACTTTGGATGAACTAATTGATGGTCCGGACCAAGATAAAGTGGGCAGCGACCTGGGGGCCAGGATGGGTATAAAAGGGGTCCCCGGAGCGGGGCTTAAGCCCTTAAGCGCTCGGCCAGAGGGAAGGCAAGTCCCCTGCCTCCGCTCCAGCCGTGGAAGCCAGGAGAGAGAGCCGCTGGAGAATGGGCTTCTCCTTCCTGCTGGCCAGCGCCCTGGGCACCCTCGTCCTGGTGCCCCTCTTCCTCTGCTTGGCCTCCATGAAGCTCTGGCACCTCTACTGCCTGCGGGGCCGCGATCCCGCTTGCCCCCTGCCGCTGCCCCCGGGCACCATGGGGCTGCCTTTCCTGGGGGAGACGCTCCAGCTGGTGCTGCAGGTAAGGCGAGGGGGGCGGCCGGCGGGAGAACCCCGCGCCCTCTCGGTTGGGGAGACCCCCCCGGGGTCCCGGATCCAAGCGCCCGGCTTCACTCCACTCCTCTCCCTTTCCTTCCCAGCGTCGGAAATTCCTGTCGATGAAGCGCCGGCAATACGGCCACGTCTACAAGACTCACCTCTTCGGGAGGCCGACGGTGCGGGTGATGGGGGTGGAGAACGTGCGGCACATCCTCCTGGGGGAGCACCGGCTGGTCGCCGTGCACTGGCCGGCTTCGGTGCGCATCATCCTGGGCTCCGGATGCCTCTCCAACCTGCACGACGGTCAGCACAAGCATCGCAAGAAGGTGAGCGGGTTGCGTGGCCAAGCAGCCCTTTGGCCCTGCCGGCCGGGGGTTTAGGACGTGGGGAAAGGGCCTCTGGCTCTCTTAAAGGCGGAGGAAGCTAGGGATCTGGATTCCTAATGGTTAGAGAGGAGGTGTGCGCATATGGATGAATGCATGTATGTACGTGATATGTTAAGTATATTGATATGGAAGCATAAATACCATCAAGATAGAATGGAGTTTGCTCAGAAGCGGAAATACACCAATGAGAGGAAGAGTGGGAAACAGAGGAGAAAAGAAAGATAGGAAGAGAGGGATAGGAGAGAGGAAGGGTGGGAAGCAGAGGAGAGAAGAAAGATGGGAAGAGAGGGATAGGAGAGAGGAAGAGTGGGAAACAGAGGAGAGAAGAAAGATGGGAAGAGAGGGATAGGAGAGAGGAAGAGTGGGAAGCAGAGGAGAGAAGAAAGATGGGAAGAGAGGGATAGGAGAGAGGAAGAGTGGGAAGCAGAGGAGAGAAGAAAGATGGGAAGAGAGGGATAGGAGAGAGGAAGAGTGGGAAAAAGAGGAGAGAAGAAAGGTGGGAAGAGAGGGATAGGAGAGAGGAAGAGGGGGAAACAGAGGAGAGAAGAAAGATGGGAAGAGAGGGATAGGAGAGAGGAAGAGTGGGAAACAGAGGAGAGAAGAAAGATGGGAAGAGACGGATAGGAGAGAGGAAGAGGGGGAAACAGAGGAGAGAAGAAAGATGGGAAGAGAGGGATAGGAGAGAGGAAGAGTGGGAAACAGAGGAGAGAAGAAAGATGGGAAGAGAGGGATAGGAGAGAGGAAGGGTGGGAAACAGAGGAGAGAAGAAAGATGGGAAGAGAGGGATAGGAGAGAGGAAGAGTGGGAAACAGAGGAGAGAAGAAAGATGGGAAGAGAGGGATAGGAGAGAGGAAGAGTGGGAAACAGAGGAGAGAAGAAAGATAGGAAGAGAGGGATAGGAGAGAGGGTAAGGGGGGAAGAGGAGGAGGATAAGGAGGAGTGGAATGAAGAGAGAGGAGAAGGAGAAAGGAAAGGGAAGTAGAGCAGAAAAGGATGATGGAGGGAAGAAAGGAGGTAGGAGAGAGGTAGAAGAAAGAGGTGTATGGAGAGCAGAAGAGCCAATAATGGGTTTTTATCTTTCTGGGCGTTGATGGCAAGAGGAACTGATGTAATTACTACTTAATACAATAGGATATTGGCTATGTAATAGTATATATATGTTATGAAAATGGAAAATAAAAATATTAGAACAAAACATGTGTGGCAGGGCAACCTAACTAAGGACCGGAGTCTTAGCTGAAAACCTTTATATACATGCATGCTTGCATTTGTGTTTATAGGTCCGTGTGTGTGTGTGTGTGTGTGTGTGTGTGTGTGTGTGTGTGTGTGTGTTTGTGGCTGGGCAACCTAAGAACCCAAGTCTTAGCTGGAAACCCTGAAGTGGACTGAAGTTTTAAGGAGACCGGCTAAGCCCCACTTTTTAATCTGAGCCCTGTGTCTTTTAGCTTGTAACTTTTTTAGCCAAAAGAAGAAGGAACACCCCCCCCCCCCCCCCCGCATTCAGAGATGGGCCTGCTTAGGAGCAAACCGCCCCCCCCTGTAAGGCTCCTTGTAAAAGGAAGAAGGGAAGGGAAAGAGGAGGATCTTAAAAACACATCTGGGGAAGGTCCTTTCCCATAAAACAAGCTCCCATAAAATGAACGGATGCCTTTGAGAACTCTTTTCCAGAAGCAAGGGGGGGGGCAATCTAGAGGCCATAAAGAGGGGTTGGCGCCCCGGCCCTCCACACCTTAAGGCTGATGATGAAATCCCCCCTCCCCTTTTCCAAAGTATTTCCTTTCCTTTCAAGTGGTTGGAAGGTGTGCCAAAAAAAAGGAGGGGTGTGTGCAGTCCAGGGATATTAAAAAAGTTGCTTTCTGTGTTCACTGGGGGCTAGTTGTAGAAGATTTGCAAAAGAGGGAGGTTTTTGTCCTGATGTGTATTTTAACACAATCCGCATTTTGACCACACTGGCCCTTCTCTGCTCTGGTTGAGGAAAATTGCTGACTTTTTCCTAGCTGGGTCAGTTTTAAAACAATAGTTTCTTGGCCCTTGTTCCTTTCTAGTCCACTTCTAGCGATGCAATTTCACGTTTTTGAGTCCTTGTCTGATGGCAGATAAATTCTGGTTCTGAGAACTTTCATTCCTCAATAATTTAGTCGTGTGAACATTGCAAAAATATTGTTGGGATTATGGATCTTTTTTTTTTTTCCTAGAAAAAAATTTTATTTTCCATTTTCATAGCACATAATCAGATGTATACTATTACATAGTCAATATCATGTTGTATTATTAAGTAATTACATCAATTCATCTTACCATCAACTACCAAAAAACCCCCAGTTATTGGCTCTTCTGCTCTCCATATTTATACCTTATCTGACACTTTCTTCCCCCTTTTTCCTCCCCCTTTCTACACCCTTTCTTCCCTCCATCATTGTCTACTCTTCTTCCCCTTCCTGCTATTGCTATCTGTTGTCTCCAAACTTTGACCAAACATTACCTCCTTTTTTCCCCCCCATTTTCAGGTCATTATGAAAGCTTTCTCCCGTGAAGCCTTGGAGCATTACACCCCGGTCATCCAGGAGGAAGTGTGCGCTTGCTTGAAGCGATGGCTCTTGGCTAGCTCTGCTAGTGGCTCTTGCCTATTGGTATACCCAGAAGTGAAGCGTCTCATGTTCCGCATTGCAATGCGCATTCTACTGGGATTCCAGCCCAATGAGGCCGGCTGCAAGCGTGAGCAGCAGCTGGTGGACACCTTTGAAGAGATGATCCGCAACCTTTTCTCCCTGCCGATTTATATGCCTTTCAGTGGCTTGTATAAGGTAAAGTTGTGAAGTCTGCCACTATTTGCGAATTTAGGCAATGGGATAGATATACTGCAGGGCAGTGGTGAAGTTCAAATTTTTTTACTACCGGTTCTGTGGGCGTGGCTTGGTGGGCGTGGCTTGGTGGGCGTGGTGTGGCTTGTGGGCGTGGCTTGGTGGGCATGGCTTGGTGGGCATGGCAGGGGAAGGATACTTCAAAATCTCCAAAATCTCCATTCCTCCCAACGGCCGATAAGATCTCACAGGTTGGGCCTTCTCCGAGTGCCGTCGACCGGACAATGCCGGCTGACGACCCCTCGGGGAAGGGCCTTCTCTGTTGCCGCTCCGGCCCTGTGGAACGATCTACCCCCAGAGATCCGGACCCTACCCACTCTCATGGCCTTCCGTAAAGCTATCAAAACCTGGCTTTTCCGGCAGGCCTGGGGCTGTTGACCTCATTGTTGAGGTCCAGCCCCCCCTTTGACTGGGTGCATGTTGTGTTTCTTCTTAATCTTGTTGTATCTTATTGTTTTAATCCCTTTTTAAAAATATTTTTCATTTCTGTAAGCCGCCCGGAGTCCTCCGCGATTGGGCGGCCTATAAATTCAAGAAATGAAATGAAATGAAAATGGACACCCCTGCTTTAGAGGGAAAAGTTGTGTTTCTCAGATCATGAATTATAGAGCCGAGGTGGCACAGTGGTAAAATGCAGCACTGCAGGCTACTTCAGCTGACTGCAGTTCGGCTGTTCAAATCTCACCGGCTCAGGGTTGACTCAGCCTTCCATCCTTCCGAGGTGGGTAAAATGAGGACCCAGATTGTTGTTGGGGGCAATATATGCTGACTCTGTAAACCGCTTAGAGAGGACTGAAAGCCCTATGAAGCGGTATATAAGTCTTAACTGCTATTGCTATTGCTATGAATACCGTCCTATCTTAAAAGACTCAAACAATCCTTCCTCTGTTTCCAGGGTTTGAAAGCCCGGAATGTCATCCACGCCAAAATTGAGGAGATCATCCGAGTGAAACTGGCTGAGAAGGAGCCCTCCAATGGCTATAAAGATGTGTTGCAGCTGTTGATAGAGCAGACCCAAAGCAGAGGGGAACAGCTCAACATGCAGGTGAGTCTCTCACCACCTGTCTGGAAGTCTCCAAAGTCCTATCTTCCTCTCTTTCTTCTCTCCTCTGCTTCCCACTCTTCTCCATCCTGTCTTCCCTCCATCATTTTCTACTCTACTTCCCCTTCCTTTCTCCTTCTCCTCTCTCCCCTTACCACTCCTCCTTATGCACCTCATCTTCCCCCCTCACCCTCTCTCCTGTGCCTCTCTTCCTATCTTTCTTCTCTCCTCTGCTTCCCACTCTTCTACATCCTGTCTTCCCTCCATCCTTTTCTACTCTACTTCCCCTTCCTTTCTCCTTCTCCTCTCTCCCCTTACCACTCCTCCTTATGCACCTCATCTTCCCCCCTCACCCTCTCTGCTATCCCTCTCTTCCTATCTTTCTTCTCTCCTCTGCTTCCCACTCTTCTACATCATGTCTTCCTTCCATCCTTTTCTACTCTACTTCCCCTTCCTTTCTCCTTCTCCTCTCTCCCCTTACCACTCCTCCTTATACACCCCATCTACCCCCCCTCACCCTCTCTCCTGTCCCTCTCTTCCTATCTTTCTTCTCTCCTCTGCTTCCAACTCTTCTACATCCTGTCTTCCCTTCATCATTTTCTACTCTACCTCCCCTTCCTTTCTCCTTCTCCTCTCTCCCCTTACCACTCCTCCTTATACACCTCATCTCCCCCCTCACCCTCTCTCTTGTCCCTCTCTTCCTATCTTTCTTCTCTCCTCTGCTTCCCACTCTTCCTCTCGTTCACTTGGTGTATTTCAGCTTCTGAGCAAACTCCCTTTTGTGTTGATGGTATTTATAATTCCATTTCAATATACATAAAAAAGAAAAAATAGCAGTATACATGTGAAATCATAATACCTTAAAATCCAACACCTCTCCTCCAACTTAGTAAACTCCTCTCCCTCCCCCCCCTCCCCCCAACCTCCCCCCCCCTGACTTCCCAGAACCAATACAAGGTATAAATCTTTAACAAATACAGTTTAAAATATACTTAAAGAGAAAGTAGAAAATTAATAACGTCTTTGAATTGAGTTTAGCTCCTTCTTGCTAGGCTAACTATAAACAATTTGTATCATTTCTAATCTTAATCATAAGCTATCTGAAATTTCCTAGACCCATATTTATTTTGAATGTAGTCAATCCATTTTTCCCCAGTCTCGTTTATATCTCTCGTTTGAGTAGTCCTTAAGATATGCAGATATTTTAGCCATCTCGGCTAAGTTTGTGACTTCCAATGTCCATTCTTGGATAGTAGGCAAATCTTCCTCCTTCCAGTATTGTGCCACCAACAATCTAGCTGCAGTTATCAAGTGCAAAATCAAGTTAACCTCTACTGCTGAACAGTCAGTAATTATACCTAACAAAAATAGCTTCAGATCGTATCAATCTTTCGCCTTTTAGTAAGAATTGATTATTAAGGAATAGTTCGTGCAATTATTTGGCTGCAGTATGCTGAATGCAGGAAAGCCAGATTGATAACTAGCAGCCCTTAAATATAAGTGGATCATTTATATCGCAGAAAGAACCAGCATGAAATTTCATGAGAATGTAGCTATTAGATTTAAACTTCTCTATGGGAGTTGCTATCTTATCACCAACCTTTAAGCAACCTTCTCTTTAAGGGAACTCAAGGGTTAAGTACATCGATCTCTCCATTTTTAAAACTAGCAATGGCAAATGTTGAAGTGTATAAGAGAATGTGGGAAATGGGTTGCAGGAGAAAATGTCCTTATTTGTAGTTCTTTCCTATAAATAGCAATAGCAATAGCAGTAGACTTATATACCGCTTCATAGGCCTTTCAGGCCTCTCTAAGCGGTTTACAGAGAGTCAGCATATTGCCCCCAACAATCTGGGTCCTCATTTTACCCACCTCGGAAGGATGGAAGGCTGAGTCAACCCTGAGCCGGTGAGATTTGAACCGCTGACCTGCTGATCTAGCAGTAGCCTGCAGTGCTGCATTTAACCACTGCGCCACCTTGGCTCACTAAACAAGGGTGTACAGGCAATTCTTGACTTACAACAAGTTTGCTTAGCAACAATCCAAAGTTACAACAACATTGAAAAAAGTTACTTATGACTGTTTTTTTTCCGCACAACCATTGGAGCATCCCCCTGGTCACATGATGAAAATTTGAGTTCTTGGCAATTAGTTCATCAATAATTTGGACAAGGGGATAGATGGGGAATTCATCAAATTTGCAGATGACACCAAGCTGGCAGGAATAGCCAACAATCCAGAAGACTTAAGGCTTAAGATACAGAAGGATCTTGACAAACTTGAACATTGGGCACTATCTAATAAAATGAAATTCAATGGTGAAAAGAGTAAGGTTCTGCATTTAGGCAACAAAAACGAAATGCACAGGTACAGGATAGGTGGTACCTTGCTCAATAGTAGTAACTATGAGAGGGATCTTGGAGTCCTAGTGGAGAACCATTTAAATAGGAGCCAGCCGTGGGCAGCAGCTGCCAAAAAAGCCAACACAGTTCTAGGCTGCATCAACAGAGGGATAGAATCAAGATCAGATGTCTATATACTGAAGGATCTTGACAAACCTGAACATTGGGCACTATCTAATAAAATGAAATTCAATGGTGAAAAGAGTCAGGTTCTACATTTAGGCAAGAAAAACGAAATGCAAGTACAGTGTAGGTGGTACCTTCCTTAATAGTAATAACTTTGTTCTACCCTCAGGTGCCTTGGAGAATAGTTTGACTCCCTCTTCTTTGTGGCAACCCCTGAGATATTGGAAGACTGCTATCATGTCTCCCCTGGTCCTCCTTTTCATTAAACTAGACCTACCCAGTTCCTGCAACCGTTCTTCATGTGTTTTAGTCTCCAGTCCCCTAATCATCTCTGTTGCCCTTCTCTGCACTCTTTCTAGAGTCTCCACATCTTTTCTACATTGTGGTGACCAGAACTGAATGCAGTATTCCAAGTGTGGCCTTACCAAGGCATTATAAAGTGGTATTAACACTTCACATGATCTTGATTCTATCCCTCTGTGTATGTAGCCTAGAACTGTGTTGGCTTTTTTGGCAGCTGCTGCACGCGGCTGGCTCCTCTTTAAATGGTTGTCCACTAGGACTCCAAGATCCCTCTCACAGTTACTACTGTTGAGCAAGGTACCACCTATACTGTGCCTGTGCATTTCGTTTTTCTGATTGAGGGACAACATGTGGCTGGTTGAGAATAGGAAGAAGATACCTGCATCAGCCACGAAAGGCTTTTGGAGAAAGGGGAAGCCATGATGGGAAGGAAGTTTATGGAAGTTCCTGGATGGAAAGGAGGGAATGGGTGATGCCAATCTAAAGAAAAGGACCATCAGCATTACGACTCTTCCAACCAAACATTTCTGCATGCAGACTTAGGGGTGTGGCTCTCAGCATCTGCATGCAGAACTTGACTCGAAAATATCTTGTCGTGCAAAATACGACCTGATCATTTTTTTCTCTCCTTCCTCTTAAAGGAACTAAAGGAATCGGCAACTGAACTTCTCTTTGGTGGGCATGAGACCACAGCTAGTGCAGCTACATCCTTGCTTATCTACCTCAGCCTTCATCCTCAAGTGCTACAAAAAGTGAGAAAAGAATTGCAAGAGAAGGTGGGTTTTGCTTTCAAGGTCTAGGCGGGCACCTTGGACAGGAGCACGGAGGAGAATTAGTAATTTAATAAATTTATATGCCGCCCCAATCCCGTAGGACTCCGAGCGGCTTACAGAAACAAGATAAAAAGTTAAAAATAAAAAAGAAACAAATTAAAAACAACAACACACCATACATTCCATCTAGGTGGGGCTGGACATGGTTCATGAAGTCAACAGCCCAGGCCTGCCGGAATAGCCAGGTTTTAGTGGCTCTTTGGAAGGCCGAGAGAGTGGGGAGGGTCCGGATCTCTACAGGTAGATCGTTCCACAGGGTTGGAGCAGCTACAGAGAAGGCCCTCCCCCGAGGGGCCGCCAGCCGGCATTGTCCGGTCGACGGCACTCGGAGAAGGCCCAACCTGTGAGATCTTATCGGTCGTTGGGAGGTATGTGGCAGGAGGCGGTCTCTCAGGTAGCCAGGTCCCAAGCCATGTAGGGCTTTAAAAGTAATGACTAGCACCTTGAAGCACGTTCGGAGACCAATAGGAAGCCAGTGCAGCTCGCGGAGGATGGGTGTAACATGGGTGTATCTAGGTACACCCGATATCGCTCGCGCGGCTGCATTCTGGACCAACTGTAGTCTCCGAACACTTTTCAGGGGCAGCCCCATGTAGAGCGCATTACAGTAATCGAGCCTAGAGGTGACGAGGGCGTGAGTGACCATTCGGAGTGCCTCCCGGTCCAGGTAGGGCCGCAACTGGTGCACCAGGCGAACCTGGGCAAAAGCTCCCCTGGTCACAGCCGACAGATGGTGTTCTAACGTCAGAATGACCTAGCCTAAAAAGGACAGGTCTCGGTAGTGGGTAGCTGTAGCCTTTTAATTGATTTTAATCATGGATTGAATCAGTCCAGATATTGTTATTCCTCAAAGATAGCAATAGCAGTTAGACTTATATACCGCTTCATAGGGCTTTCAGCCCTCTCTAAGCGGTTTACAGAGTCAGCATATATCACCCACACAGTCTGGCTCCTCATTTCACCCACCTCGGAAGGATAGAAGGCTGAGTCAACCTTGAGCCGGTGAGATTTGAACCGCCGAACTGCAGATAGCAGTCAGCTGAAGTGGCCTGCAGTACTGCACTCTAACCACTGCGCCACCTCGGCTCAAGATGGCTACTTTTCATTGGCTGAGGGTCACAGTTAAATCTTTAGAGGGTTTCAAATTGATTATTATGCAGAGTTGAGATTTCTTTGTGCTTTTAAAAATATAACCTGCCCATATTTAGGGCTTACAATTACAATTCTCATGCGTTTCCAGCTTCAAAAACGATAAGAAAACGGACTGTATCTTTGTGTGTATGCATACAAATATATTCAAGTATTTTTGATTAAATCTTCTATTGGATGGCTTAATCCAATGATGTAACTATGAACAATGCAGTAACCTATGCAATTGATGTGGAATATTTTTACTCTGTTTTCAAATTAGGCAAAAATAGTATTTGGCCTTTTTCGGTGTACATCCATGTTATGTACACTTTGCCGAGGTGGCGCAGTGGTTAAATGCAGCACTGCAGGCTACTTCAGCTGACTGCAGTTCTGCAGTTCGGCGGTTCAAATCTCACCGGCTCAAGGTTGACTCAGCCTTCCATCCTTCCGAGGTGGGTAAAATGAGGACCCAGATTGTTGGGGGCAATATGCTGACTCTCTGTAAACCGCTTAGAGAGGCCTGAAAGGCCTATGAAGCGGTATATAAGTCTACTGCTATTGCTATTGCTATTGCTATTCCATCCTTCCGAGGTGGGTGAAATGAGGACCCGGATTGTTGTTGTGGGCGATATGCTGACTCTGTAAACCGCTTAGAGAGGGCTGAAAGCCCTATGAAGCGGTATATAAGTCTAACTGCTAACTGCTATTTCAGGAAACCCAGCCACATGAGCAAAAATCTTTTGAACTCCCGAGGAGAAAATGCAACATAGCAGGAAGGCTGAGGAAAAGAAAAGAAAAAGTAAATTAAACTAGGTTTATGCACAGAAAACACTGAGGATTTTCGGTTTAGTCGACAAGGGTTCCTTCCTCCGTGAATAGCCTGTTGGAGAGATGCTGCATATTTTTGTAATTTCTGTTAGTCAAAGAGGTCTCCGTTTTACATCTCTTTTAATATTTATCACGACGTATGCTCTGCTTCCAGGGGTTATTGGGCAACTGCAGTCAAGAGAAGCCTTTGGGGATGGAAGTCCTGGAGCAGCTGAAATACACTGGCTGTGTGGTCAAAGAGACTATCCGGCTGAGCCCGCCAGTTCCAGGAGGGTTTAGGGTAGCCCTCAAAACGTTTGAGCTCAATGTAAGTAAGAGATGTTCGTGGCTTCCTATTTCCAAAGGTTTTACTTCTTTTAAAACACACAAATATTTCATCATTCCTCAATCATTAAAACATCGAAGTACAATTTTTTTTGTATGCCCCTCCCTCCCTCCATCCCCCTACCCACCTCCTCCTACCCCCCCCCCGACTTCCCAGAACCCGTACACGGTATGGATTTCTAACAAACACAGTCTAAAATCTATTGAGAAAAAAGAAATAAAGAAATTAATGACATCTCTACATTGATCTTAGCTTCTTCTTGCTGAGCTAACTTTAAACAATTTAAATCATTTCTGATCTTAAGCGTAGGCTAACTGGAATTTCTTGGTCCCGTATTTGTTTTGTATATAGTCAATCCATTTTTTCCCAGTCTCGTTTATATCTCTCATTTGAGTGATCTTTAAGATATGCCGATATTTTAGCCGTCTCGGCTAAGTTTGTGACTTTCAATGTCCATTCTTGGGTTGTAGGCAAGTCTTCCTTCTTCCAGTATTGCGCCACCTAGAGTCTTGCCGCCGTTATTAGGTGCAGAATCAAGTTAGTCTCTGCCACTGTAAAGTCAGTACATATACCTAGTAAGAATAAAATTTTCTTTCAGGTTTTGAGCTTGTGTAAATTTCACATTTCTTACCCAGATTCTTTCCCATGTATCCAACATTATTGGTTCTTCAATATTTTGAGCCCATTTTATCATACAATCTTTAAGTTCGTGGCTTCCTAAATGCGTCTCCTCTGTAAGGTCGATGATTTCGAAGACTTAATAATTTTCAAAATATATTTCAATACTTCTCCGCCTGAACATTTTACGTGTGGAATTGCTTGATCCATGGCCTGAACCAAAGGATGATGTTTGAAATGTTTCAATCCATGCGTGGAATGAGATGGTCCATGAATGGATTTGCTCTGTGAAGAAATGCTTGGGTCGTAAAAAAGTGGGAATGAGCGTTGGACCATTAATAACAATGGCTTAGGTGAGGAAAAACCTGACCCGTCAAAACCGCGGTAGAATAAAGCGCGCCCGACGAAAGCGCGTACGTGACGTCATCAGCAGCGCGACGAAAAAAATTAAAAATAAATTAAATTAAAATTAAAATTAAATTAAAGCAAGCCGATTCACATAAAGGTAAGGGTTAGGGTTAGGGTTAGGGTTAGGTTAAGGGTTAGGGTTAGGGTTAGGTTAAGCGTTAGGGTTAGGTTTAGGGTTAGGTTCAGGGTTAGCGTTAGGTTTAGCGTTAGGTTTAGCGTTAGGTTAAGGGTTAGGTTTAGGGTTAGGTTTAGGGTTAGGTTTGGGGGGGTTAGGGTAAGGTTTTCGCTTTAATTTTAAATTTACCGCTCACAGCGCGATGTTTTCGTCGCGCTGTGATGACGTCACGTACGCGCTTTCGTCGAGCGCGCTTTATTCCACCGCGGTTTTGTGGTGGAACCGAGGAAAAACACTGGGAAAATTTAGGGCTTCGGTCTGGTGAAAGGAGAGAAGGAAATGCACAGTATTCTGGCCATATATAGTATTTTGCTTTCAGTATTTTGTCTTGCTCGAAGAATCTGAACTGAATTTATCTTTCAGTTGTGCCGAATTATGGCTAATCTGAGATGGTTCAGTCAAATTTCCAGGATGCAAAATTAAACACGTCCGTCTGTTTTAGGCACACTTGTAGTGTTCAGGCTCATAACTAAGAATGTTATTAACTAAGCTGACTATATCATTATCGAAGGACAAGAGGAGGTATTAAATCCATTGAGCAATAAATGCCCCTTGCTGCTATAATAAAAATGGTTCCACCACAAAACCGCGGTAGACTAAAGCGCGCTCGACGAAAGCGCGTACGTGACGTCATCACAGCGCGACGAAAACGGCACGCTGTGAGCGGTAAATTTAAAATTAACGCGAAAACCTTACCCTAACCCCCCCAAACCTAACCCTAACCCTAACCCTAAGCCTAACCCTTAACCTAACCCTAAACCTATCCCTAAACCTAACCCTTAGCCTAACGCTAAACCTAACACTAACCCTTAACCTAACCCTAACCCTAACCCTAACCCTAACCCTAACCCTAACCCTTAACCTAACCCTAAACCTAACCCTTAACCTAACCCTAAACCTAACCCTAACGCTTAACGTAACCCTAAACCTAAACCTAACCCTAACCCTAACCCCAAACCTAACCCTTACCTTTATGTGAATCGGCTTGCTTTAATTTAATTTTAATTTAATTTATTTTTAATTTTATTTGTCGCGCTGCTGATGACGTCACGTACGGGCTTTGATCGGGCGTGCTTTAGTGGACCGCGGTTTTGACGGGTCACGATAAAAATAAATGCTCAAATCCTCCGACAGTCCATTGTGCACCAGGGTAGTGCATCTGTTGAAAACTAATTTTCCTATTCTGATGGCAAGTCAAGTGTTATTTTTGGCAGAGATTGTGGTTTGGAATATCATGGCTTGCGATGCTTGTGGAAGTAAATGAAGGGACAATTAATAGAGTACTACAGTAAACATTTCTTGGGCCTTTCAAAAAATATACTTCATAAATGGAAAGCAGTACAAATATTCAGGAAAATCATACTGTGTTGCAATGGGCACACGCACACAGACATTAAGTAGGCATTAGAATACTTTTTTTATTCTTTAAACTTGCTTCTCCACTGGTTTGATAACTGATGAGGTTCCATAATTTGTTTTGTTGTGTTAGAATAAATTTCTGCATTGGCAATCCATTCATTGAAGAAGAATAAAGAAATAGGTGGCTTAATGGGGTGTTAACATTAGGCATATTAGGTAAAGAGCCGAGGTGGCGCAGTGGTTAGGGTGCAGTACCGCAGGCCACTTCAGCTGACTGCTATCTGCAGTTCAGCGGTTCTAATCTCACTGGCTCAAGGTTGACTCAGCCTTCCATCCTTCCGAGGTGGGTGAAATGAGGACCCAGACTGTGGGGGCTGATATGCTGACTCTGTAAACAGCTTATAGAAGGCTGAAAGCCCTATGAAGCGGTATATAAGTCTAACTGCTATTGCTATTAGAATACTTTTTTTTATTCTTTAAACTTGCTTCTCCACTGGTTTGATAACTGACGAGGTTCCATCATTTGTTTTGTTGTGTTAGAATAAATTCCTGCATTCACTGAAGAAGAATAAAGAAATAGGTGGCTTAATGGGGTGTTAACATTAGGTATAATTATATACATACACACAGATATGTGCATGTTGGATGTGGTATCACCTCCTTCTGAACCAGGAATTCACCTCTGAGCAGAAGATTTGGACTTGTACTTAGTAGGTCCCAAATGCTTGTTGTATGTGCCTAGGTAGTAATTCTTGAAATTATGTCTATCTCTCAGCAAGTAATCAATTCAGAAGAATAACCACACAAAGAAGCTCGGTTGTATGAATGAGTCATTCTTGGTGGGTTTGAGTAGAGCCTGGAGACTTAGATCTATATGACAAGAAGTCGTTGATGAGAGCCGAGGTGGCGCAGTGGTTAAATGCAGCACTGCAGGCTACTGCTAGATCAGCAGTTCAGCGGTTCAAATCTCACCGGCTCAGGGTTGACTCAGCCTTCCATCCTTCCGAGGTGGGTAAAATGAGGACCCAGATTGTTGGGGGCGATATGCTGACTCTCTGTAAACCGCTTAGAGAGGGCTGAAAGCCCTATGAAGCGGTATATAAGTCTAACTGCTATTGCTATTGCTCTAGTATCTTATTAAGATAGAATGTCTTCTCAATGCCTTTGTGGTAAAGTTCATTTGTTCAAAGTGGCCACTTTCCCACGTGACTCCAGTGACTGCAACCGTCTCTCCCTTGTGCCCTCTTGCGATGCTGAAATGGCAGTTTCTGGAATTCCCTCAGTCAACATGGCCTTCGTTTTTATTGTTGTGTGTATCAAATATATAAGTATATACACAATAGAGAGATACAAAGTGAGTGTATGTGGGGAAGTATAGTTAGGACAGGTTAGCAAAAGTAAGGGAATAAGAAATGATACTAAATTATGTCTGGGTTGGCGGAAATACCATCCCAAGGAAACATAAACTGAGATTTAAAATAGACACACCAACAACAATAGGAAAAATAAAGGGAGAGGGGAGGAGAGAGTGAAAGGAAGACGGGGGAAAGAAGAAAGAGGTAAGGAGAGGAGGATGGAATGGAGAGAAAGAGGAGGAGAGAGGGTAGAAAGGGGAAGAGGAAGAGCAGGAGTAGGAGAAAGGTACGGGAAGAAGGAAGGGGAAGGAGAGGAGGAAGGAGGAAAGTAGAGAAGGGAGGGAGGGAGAAAGGAAAGGGAAAGGCGGATGGAAGGGAGAGAAAAGGAAGGAGAGAGGGTAGGAAGGGAAAGATGAAGAGTAGGAGCAAAGGAGAGGTAAGGGAAGAAGGAAGGGGAAGGAGAGGAGGAAGGAGGAAAGTAGAGAAGGGAGGGAGGGAGAAAGGGAAAGGAAAGGAGGATGGAAGGGAGAGAAAAGGAAGGAGAAAGGGTAGGAAGGGAAAGAGGAAGAGCAGGAGCAAAGGAGAGGTAAGGGAAGAGAGAGTGAAAAGAAAGAGGTAAGAAGAGGAGGATGGAAAGGAGGAAGAGAGAGGCTATGAAGGGGAAGAGGAAGAGCGCGAGTAGGAGAAAGGTACAGGAAGAAGGAAGGGAAAGGAGAGGAGGAAGAAAGGAGAGAAGGGAGGGAGGGAGAAAAGAAAGGGAAAATAAGGTGGTGTTACAACAGGAGGAAGGGATGGTAAACAAAGCAACCCAAACTGTATATTATAACCTATTAAATGAAATAATAAATGTATAAGAATGATAAATGTTAAAACACCTGTAACCAAACGACATGCTGTATGTGATGATGGTTTTTTTTTGTCTCTGTGTGTGTGTGTTGTTGTTTTTTAAATTATTATTGTGTGTATGTGTGGTTTATGTAATAAAAATAAAATTAGAAAAAAACATGGCCTTTCAGCCAAGCTGCAGAAGGCTGTTGCACATCATACTTGTCCATATTAATCACTGAAGGTCAGTCTTTGCCCCAGTGACCTTCCCTCTGTAAGTGCCAGGGGTCAGTAAACTTTGGGTAAACTTTGAGCTTTGCAAAGGTATAAAGCGTTGGGGGAAATAAAAAGTTCAGAATTACCTGAGCTGCAATAGGTAGACAATTAGACGGAATTGCCCTCTTGTTTGAGGTCAATCATCTTTCTTTATAGTGGTTCTTTTAACTGCTTGTTACTCAGTTATGTATATGGACTTAGGAAGCAGTGATCGACAGGGGATTTAGTAAAAAAATGCCTGTGTTATTGTTGATAGTTAGCCTAGCAAGGAGGAGCTAAGCTCAATTCAAAGACGTTATTAATTTTCTACTTTCTCTTTAAGTATATTTTAAACTGTTTTTGTTAAAGATTTATACCTTGTATTGGTTCTGGGAAGTCAGGGGGGGGGGAGTTGGGGGGATTGGGGAGGGAGGGGGGGAGGGAGAGGAGTTTACTAAGTTGGAGGAGGGGTGTTGGACTTTAAGGTATTATGATTGTACATGTATACTGCTATTTTTTATTTTTTATGCATATTGAAATGGAATTATAAATACCATCAACACAAAAGGGACTTTGCTCAGAAGCTGAAATACACCAAGTGAATGAGAGGAAGAGTGGGAAGCAGAGGAGAGAAGAAAGATAGGAAGAGAGGGACAGGAGAGAGTGGGAGGGGGAAGACGAGGTGTATAAGGAGGAGTGGTAAGGGGAGAGAGGAGAAGGAGAAAGGAAGGGGAAGAAGAGTAGAAAAGGATGGAGGGAAGACAGGATGTAGAAGAGTGGGAAGCAGAGGAGAGAAGAAAGAGAGGAAGAGAGGGACGGGAGAGAGGGTGAGAGGGGAAGACGAGGTGTATAAGGAGGAGTGTTAAGGGGAGAGAGGAGAAGGAGAAAGGAAGGGGAAGAAGAGTAGAAAAGGATGGAGGGAAGACAGGATGTAGAAGAGTGGGAAGCAGAGGAGAGAAGAAAGATAGGAAGAGAGGGATAGGAGAGAGGGTGAGGGGGGAAGATGAGGTGTATAAGGAGGAGTGGTAAGGGGAGAGAGGAGAAGGAGAAAGGAAGGGGAAGTAGAGTAGAAAAGGATGGAGGGAGGAAAGGATGTAGAAAGGGGGAGGAGAGAGGGGGAAGAAAGTGTCAGATAAGGTATAAATATGGTGGCTGGAGAGCAGAAGAGCCAATAACTGTTTTTTTCCCCCCTTTGGTAGATGATGGTAAGATGAATTAATGTAATTACTTAATAATACAACATGATATTGATTATGTAATAGTATATGCTATGAAAATGGAAATAATTATTTTTTTCTATGCAAAAAAAAATGGCTGTGTTGTGGCCTGTCAGCCACCGGTCCCTCCAGCAGCCAAATCAGAGGGGGTGTAGGAGTCAGGGTTAGCATCAAGGCAACCCGAGGGGGAAGAGGGAATGGAGCTGGCAGAGAGAGAGAGAGAGAGAGGGGGAGAGGGAGAGAGAGAGAGAGAGAGCGCCTGGGCCATCCATCAGTCCTCAGATGGAGAGTCAACAGCCCCCAGGTCTGGAGGTGGCTGATGAGGAAGAGGAGGAACAGGTGGGTCCAATGCCTGACATGCGGATGCGCAGAAGGCAGAGGAGAGGAGAGCAGTGGAAATCTATGGGCCGGTCCTTGGGACGGAAGCCCCACCACTGCTAGCGAAGCCCCACCCTAGCTCTGGGGATAAAAGGCAGGCGGTAGAGATGAATAGATGGGGCAGAGGAGAGGAGAGCAGTGGAAATCTATGGGCCGGTCCTTGGGACGGAAGCCCCACCACTGCTAGCGAAGCCCCACCCTAGCTCTGGGGATAAAAGGCAGGCGGTAGAGATGAATAGATGGGGCAGAGGAGAGGAGAGCAGTGGAAATCTATGGGCTGGTCCTTGGGACGGAAGTCCCACCGCTGCTAGCAAAGCCCCACCCTAACTCTGGAGATAAAAGGCAGGGGGTGGAGATGAATAGATGTGGCAGAGGAGAGGAGAGCAGTAGAAATCTATGGGCCGGTCCTTGGGACGGAAGAGCCACCGTTGCTAGCTTCAACTACAGAGGGTTTGTGGTGTTTGGGGAGCTGGGTCAGCCCAGGTTGGTTCTACGCAGCAATTGCCTATAACGCTGGTTCGTGTCACCATTTGTCTTTCTTCTTATAGGGGTACCAGATCCCAAAAGGCTGGAACGTCATATACAGCATCAGCGACACTCACAACGTTGCCGAGATCTTCACCAACAAGGAAGAATTCAACCCTGACCGTTTCATGGCTCCTTTCCCGGAAGACGCGTCCCGGTTTAGCTTCATTCCTTTCGGAGGAGGCTTGAGAAGCTGTGTGGGCAAAGAGTTCGCCAAACTTCTTCTCAAAGTCTTCACGGTGGAGTTGGCCCGGAACTGTGATTGGCAGCTTTTAAACGGGCCTCCGATAATGAAGACGGGCCCAACCGTTTACCCAGCAGACAATCTTCCCGCAAAGTTTACCACCTTCAAAGGTTGAGACGAAGGAATTCCATTTTTAAAGTTTGCACAGTGGGCTTTCTGTAATGTCTCGCGCTCCATGTTGTACAATTAACTTTATATGAAGTTGTAATAGCTATTTATAAAGGGTTCTTTTAAAAAACGTTTCTTATATTAAACTTAGGTTTTTTGTTTTTTTTTAAAGCAAGGGATCCTTGGGGTTCATAACTGGATAAATTTTATTTCTATAAAAATAAAAGTTTTATTTAAGGAGCCTATTCGAAACTTTTTGTAAGTAATTATGGGGGAATAGTGGAGGAACTGGGCATGTTTAAGCACAGTTCTGAAGACTTAATATTGCTCGCATTTAGAGACCATTGCAATCATGAAGCAGTCTCAGCATGAGACGAGGTGGCGCAGTGGTTAGAGTGCAGCACTGCAGGCTACTTCAGCTGACTGCTAGTTCTGCAGTTCGGCGGTTCAAATCTCACCGGCTCAAGATTGACTCAGCCTTCCATCCTTCCGAGGTGGGTGAAATGAGGACCTGGATTGTTGTTGGGGGCGATATGCTGACTCTGTAAAACCGCTTAGAGAGGGCTGAAAGCCCTATGAAGCGGTATATAAGTCTAACTGCTATTGCTATTGCTATGTCAAAAGACAAAAACTGCACGCAAACATTTAAAGCAGGGGGTCTCCAACCTTGTCAACGTTTAAGACTTGCGGACTTCAACTCCCAGAATTCTTCAGCCAGCTTAAAGTTCACAAGGTTGGAGACCCCTGGTTTAAAGGACACAGTTAAAATTAAACTTGAATCCGTAACCCCAGTGTAGTATCATAGGCCAGACACCCTCCAGAAGACTTCACTGTGAACTGCTTATGGGAACCAGTCCAAAAGGGACTCTGCTGGTTGTCCATTGAGAGATTGTCCCCAAGGTCTGATGTTACCTCTGAAAAGCGGTGCCAAGTCTTAGGCCCCCTCATCTCCACGAAGTGGAGAGCCTGCTAGCGTTGTCTATGGAGAGTCTCACTCCTCCAGGTCATGGTTATCCCAAAGGTGCTTTTTCAAGAAGCAACTGGACTTTCTCTGGTTTTTCATTGAAGATGTTTTGCTTCTCACCCAAGAAGCTTCAGCTCTGAAGAAGCTTCTTGAACAAGAAGCAAAAGAAAAACCAGAAAGTCCAGTTGCCTCTTGAAAAAGCACCTTTGGGTTAACAGAGCTAGGAACTTCTCCTCGGGGTAGACCAGGTTTGACTTATTCCAATGAGAAATATGGCCCTGCAGCAGTGGTGGCATTCAAATAATTCAACAACCGGTTTTCTGCCCTAATGATTTCTTCCAACAACCAGTTCACCAAACTGTTCAGAACCGGTTCTCCGAAGTGGTGCGAACTGGCTGAATCCTACCACTCCGCCTGCAGGTAACTGCAACAAGCCATGTAGGGCTCTATAGGTTAGCGTCAGAAAATAGTACCCCAAAGCCTAATCATGTTGTCTAGAACAACAATAAAGCAGTCTTTAAAAATAAGTCTAATATTTTATAGGCCTTTATAGTTATTGACTTGCTTCCTTGCAGCTAACAGCCTGATCAGCACGAGAAAAAAAATATCTGTCTCTGCCGGGCAGCAATTTGCCATTGCAGCAAACAGCAAGTTTCACTTTCAGTTTCAACAGGGGCCTCCCGATCATCAGCTGTTTCAGGCTGCAGGGATTGCCATAGCCTATTGCAGCCTCCGCAAGGCCCATTTCCCCATATGCTACAAGGAAGTAAATTGCTGGGAGGCAGAGGCCAAAGGCTGGAGGGCAGTGGGTGGGTGGGGCTACATTCGGTATATAAGATCGTGACCTGACAAATGCGCGCACGACAACAGTGTGCCAACAGAAGCGCGATTTAAGTTAAGATAAGGGTTAGGGTCAGGGTCAGGGTCAGGGTCAGGGTCAGGGTCAGGGTCAGGGTCAGGTTTAGGGTTAGGGTTAGGGTTAGGGTTAGGGTTAGGGTTAGGTTTAGGGTTAGGTTTAGGGTTAGGGTTAGGGTTAGGGTTAGGGTTAGATTTAGGGTTAGGCTGAGGGTTAGGGTTAGGGTTAGGGTTAAGGTTAGGTTTAGGGTTAGGGTTAGGGTTAGGGTTAGGGTTAGGGTTAGGGTTAAGGTTAGGGTTAGGGTTAGGGTTAGGGTTAGGGTTAGGTTTAGAGCGTGCTTCTGTCGGTGCGCTGTTGCCGGCGCGCTTCAGCGCTCATTCGTCGGTGCAGTTTAGAACTCACAGTTTTGTCCCCAAGGTTTCGTCGGGCGTGCTTTTGTCAGTTGCCCTTTTGTCGATGAACCTATAAGATGCACCCAAATTTTCACCCTCTTTTAGGGAGGGAAAAGTGTGACTTATACTCTGAAAAATACGGTAACTTAATTGCACATAATCAATCAATAAGTCAGTCAATCAATCAATTAAGATGGCCGTCAGATATAGCT
This sequence comes from Thamnophis sirtalis, assembly GCF_051295495.1. Classification (NCBI taxonomy): domain Eukaryota; kingdom Metazoa; phylum Chordata; class Lepidosauria; order Squamata; family Natricidae; genus Thamnophis; species Thamnophis sirtalis. The sequence continues at coordinate 2,576,487 of NW_028261395.1, forward strand.
GAACGTTTCGCTGGTCATGCTAGTACCCATTACTAAGACTTGTCCTATACTGACATCTGCCCAACCTTAAAAAAAAACCCTTCCTACTGCACCTGGGCAAAAGCACAGAATAACGTCTATCAAAAAGAGCTTTACTTTGTTCTTCATGCTTTTTACATATTTATCCACGTTCATGTTGCTTTCGTTGCATCCTGGATGGGATGACTATTCTTCTTATTTGATGCACTGTTTGCTTACCAAAATTTTGAAAACCCCATGCGTGCCTCCGGTGGTGTTTGCTCAGATTGATAAGGTTGATTATTTTCCTCTGTTTCTAAAAAAAAAAAAAAAACCCCATGAACATCTAGTCTCTTTTGGGTTCAGCCTTTATCAGAAAGTTGAATTAGGTTGTAGGTCAGCAAGTTTTCATCCTAGTGGCTCTAATATGTCCTTCACCTACTCTGGAATCTCTTTCTTTCCTTCCTAGCTTATGGCTGTAAATAAAAAAAATGTGGTCATATGGTACATGTGCGCCTGAGATGGATAAAATGGCCCGGGAATGACCCTTCTGAACCTTGCTTAACCTTAAAGACATACATTCAGTCAACATTTCTACCCCAACTGCAGTTGTGGCCTTCGCTAAGCCCTTCAACGTTAGCACGGAGGCAATTTAGCTGGGTCAATAGTTAAAAAAAACAAGAGTTTTTTTCGCCATACATCATTCCGTCCATGTAAATAAAACACGATCTGTTGAACTATTGAGTATTTCAAGCGTGCCGGGCAGATATGATTTCCCTTTTTTCCACAGGAAGAGAAGCTTTCAGCATACTCAAAGCCACTGTTGAGGCCACCTACTAACCGTATGTTTCTGCCATTGGTTTTATGTTTTAGGAACGTTTGGGGTTTTTAACACAGGGCGAAATGTTTTGGAAAAAAAAATTCCAGTCTTCTCTTTCTTGGATCAACACTAAAATCCACAGGAAAGTTTGCCCCGGCCTTTTAAGTATAGTTACATCATCACGCTAAAAAAAAAAAGAGGATATTGTAGAATTGAAAAAGGTATAGAAAAGAGAGGCCAGTATAATCAAGATAATGGAATAGAGTTTATACAATACTCAAGATCTGATAACTTAGTAGAAAGATGAGGAAGTTAAGCCATGATATCAAGAAAGTTTGCCTCTGTCTGAGTTTGGGATTTAATGATATTAAATGATTATCATATTATTTAAATATTATCATGATTACATAATTTTATCACACAAATAAAAACACAATTTAACACAGGTGAACTCTGTCAATGCAAGATGTAGTAAGACCAGAGGTGGGTTCCTACCAGTTCGCACCTATTCTGTAGAACCGGTTTGTCAAATCTACTGAACCGGTTAGAAGAGGTTCCACTAGTGGAGCCGGAAAGCAGGACACACCTACAGAAGAGGTTCCAAAGATTTTTGAAAACCACGACTGACATAGAGAGACACAGAGGGAGGGAGGGAGGGAGGGAAGGAGGGGCAAAGAGCCGCACACACACAAACCCACAGAGACAAACACAGACTCACACAGAGAGAGAAAGAGAAAGAAAGGAAGAAAGAAAGAAAGAAAAAGTGAGAGAGAAATGAAAGAAAAAAGAAAAAAGGGACAGAGAGACAAAAGGAAGGAAAGAGAGAGAGAGAGAGAGAGAGAGAGAGAGAGAGAACAAACACATGGATGGCAAGCCACTCCCACCAGATCACATGGCTGGCAAGCCACTCCCACAAAGGAGGCCACACCCACAGAGTAGGTTCGAAAAAGTTTTGAAACCCACGACATAGAGAGACACAGAGGGAGGGAGGGAGGGAGAGAGAGGCAAAGAGCCGCACACACACACACACAGACTCACACAGAGAGAGAAAGAGAAAGAGAAAGAAAGGAAGAAAGAAATAAATAAAAAAGAAAGAAAAAGTGAGAGAGAAATGAAAGAAAAAAAGAAACAAGGGACAGAGAGACAAAAGGAAGGAAAGAGAGAGAGAGAGAGAGAGAGAGAGAGAGAGAGAGAGAGAGAGAACAAACACATGGACGGCAAGCCACTCCCACCAGATCACATGGCTGGCAAGCCACTCCCACAAAGGAGGCCACACCCACAGAGTAGGTTCAAATTTTTTTTGAAACCCACCACTGAGTAAGACCCACCAATTTGAACAGTGTTAAAAGAAATTAAATATATTTGTGGAAAGGGCAGTTCTCTGCATCTTCTAGTGAGGTCAGGAACATATTCCAGGAGAAAAAGCATACAAACATCTTCACCCCAACTGTTGTGGGAACAGAAATGGGAGGACACTGTTACATGCATATCCATGTTATGGGCTTCCCATAGGCAGTTGGCTACCATGGATAACTACAAGGGTGGTAAAAGGTGGTGACATCACACACCATGACATAATCATGACTTCTATTGAATGCTCCCCAAGGTTGACTTCTGAGAGCAGAAAACTGAATTCACCGGCCTTTGATCTGATCTTCCACACTTAAAATATTAAATAGTAACTTCAAAAAATGAATTCTCTCCCTGGAATTACTTTAATCTGTGCTTTCTACACTTGGGACACCAAAACCAGCCATCTGCTTCCTCCAGCCAAGCCGTTGGCATGAGGTTCGAGGTTCATTCTATTCATATGCCGCCCTATTCCCTAATAGCCACAGAGTATGATCAACAATTATGATAGCAATAGCAGTTAGACTTTTATACCGCTTCATAGGGCTTTCAGCCCTCTCTAAGCGGTTTACAGAGTCAGCATATGGCCCCCAACAACAATCCGGGTCCTCATTTTACCCACCTCGGAAGGATGGAAGGCTGAGTCAACCCTGAGCCGGTGAGATTTGAACAGCCGAACTGCAGAACTGCAGTCAGCTGAAGTAGCCTGCAGTGCTGCATTTAACCACTGCGCCACCTCGGCTATGATGGTATCCATGAGAATCTGATCAAAAGTCAGCCTGTTTTATACATGTTTCAGAGCTTTGATTGCATAGTTTGGCTGCTAATCTTGACACTTTTGACCATTCCCTGCAGATGATCCTATTAGTAGTATAATAGTAGAAGCAGCAGTAGCAACAGTCTGCCCCACAGAAGGAAGAGGGAACAACGCTTCAATTATTTCTTCCTTAGATCTCCTTTTCTGTGATGGCTTACTGATGGTTTTTGGAAGCCAGTTTAATCTTTATGGGGAACATTTCCCTCTAGGTCAGGGGCTCCTCACACAATGTTGTTCAACCACACTTCTCTTTTACACAAAATGCACACACTTCCCCTAAAAATGCAAACACCGAAATTAACCTAAAAGAACAATTGGACTGTTTGAAATGACTTACTGTAAACAGTGCAACTCTTTGCGCTGCAAGGAAGATACAAAGCAAAAGGCACTTTTAATATTAGAGGGGAGGTATTAAATTGATACCTTTGCTGAAATTTTATATTTATATTTTGCTAAAACGCATGGTTGCAAGTAACCATTTAAATGCCAACTGAATAGAATTCGTTATTGGCCAAGGGTGATGGGACACGCAAGGAATTTGTCTCGGTTACATACACTCTCAATGTACATACAAGCAACAAGTGATAAATCATGATCATAGTCATCATAAAAAATACATTCATCATAATCGTAAGATACAACACTTAGTGATAGTCACAGGATGCTAAATAAGCAACCAACACAAATAGCAGTTAGATTTATATACCGCTTCATAGGGCTTTCAGCCCTCTCTAAGCGGTTTACAGAGCCAGCATATCGCCCCCACAGTCTGGGTCCTCATTTCACCCACCTTGGAAGGATGGAAGGCTGAGTCAACCCTGAGGTGGTGAGATTAGAACCGCTGAACTGCAGATAGCAGTCAGCTGAAGTGGCCTGCAGTACTGCACCCTAACCACTGCGCCACCTCGGCTCCTAAATCACACTAGGATACTAAATGAAACAATATAAATCGTAAGATACAAGCAACAAAGTTGTAGTCATACGTAGAATAGCAATAGCAATAGCAGTTAGACTTATATACCGCTTCATAGGGCTTTCAGCCCTCTCTAAGCGGTTTACAGAGTCAGCATATCGCCCCCAACAACAATCCGGGTCCTCATTTTACCCACCTCGGAAGGATGGAAGGCTGAGTCAACCTTGAGCCGGTGAGATTTGAACCGCCGAACTGCAGAACTAGCAGTCAGCTGAAGTAGCCTGCAGTGCTGCACTCTAACCACTGCGCCGGAGAGATAGGTAATAGGAAAGATGAGAAGACTAATAGTAACACAGTCTGACCTGATAGTTTGGCAGTGTTGTGGGAATTATTTGTTTAGCATGGTGGTGGTGGGGAAATTATCCTTGTGTCTTGTTGTTCTGAGGTGCAACGCCTATAGGATAGTCTTGAGGGTAAAAGTTGAAACAGTTTATGTCCAGGATGTAAAAAAATGTAAGCATTAATATCTCTACCATCCCATACTTCCTCAATTTAGCTAACTTGGGGAGGTGTGTTTAAGTAAGTGTATATTTGAGGCTATGTCAACGTTTTTCAACTGGATGGATCTGTTTCATGCATGTGATGACGATGGCGTCAGGTCAGAAATTCATTTATCTTTAAGATGGTGCAGATCTCTTTGTAGTTTTTCTTTTTACTATGATGGTCTAATACAGTTATCGCTCAAGAATGTAACTGCTAATTACATTATGTACAAATTGCAATTATCTCACATATCTTTGCGTATAGGTGTACTTTTAACAATTGCTGCCTTTTACATAGAGGGGGTAACAGTTCAGTAGGTGTAGTAATTCCTAGCTGAAAATCTCTTAAGATCAAAGTGCTTTACAAGGATGGGTTATATTTTCTGCAGAACTTCAAGGGTAGGTGGGGGAAGCATCAAAAAATGGGGGATGGATGGGCAATTTTGGCAATCAGCCTAGCTCAAATTATCTTCCCCTTCTTATTTATACATGCGAACATTATATAGAATACCCCATAAAAGTATCTTTCTGTTTACGTGCTGAAGTCATTAATGTTACGCCTGGAAAATCGGGAAGACAAATGGCAGCAAACTCAGAAAAGGCCATTTTTCAGGACCAGGGTGTGCCCAAAGTGTTTAATAGATCAACATGAAAAATGACAACATGAAAAGTTGCATGAATTATGCAGTCTTCATCACGGTAGGGAAATAATTGCAACTTCGTGGATGGGTTTGAGATGAAATATTTAACTGTTTCCATATGGAAACAGATGGATATAATGATCAGTCTTTTTTTAATTACTTTGAACCTATTTTATTTCCAAAAGTAGCTGGCAGCGAAATTAAAAAAAAAAGAAAGAAATCTACATTGGACATTTCAAGGCTCCGTTCAAAAGCCATCTGTCACCTACAAAAGGAGATTAATATTTTTTAAGAAAGAACACAGACTTGTAATTCCCAATGAACTCAGTGCAACCTTGTTTATCTGAATGGCCCAGAGACTTCTGAAAGTTTCCGGAAAATCCAACCTCGCTCAAGGGCATTGGAGTTTTACAATGAGTTTAAAACATGAAAGGGGCGCATTTTGCGATAACCGAGACTGTAGAAGATAAGAAGTCTCTTGATTGAGCAGACAAGATGTCTCGTGATTCATAAGTTCCTTGGAAGGCGAATAACCTTGATATTCTTTTGGCATTATGGAACAGAGGTTCTTCAAAAGTGCTCAGATCAATAGTCTTTAATGGTTCTGCTAATCAAAATGTTAACTTGTCCCATTGAATTTGGCTAATGAAGACCAGAAGTTCTGTAGATGCTCCGACCATATGGAAGGATCTACCCCCAGAGACCCTTCCCACTCTCTCGGCCTTCTGAAAGGCTACTAAAAACCTGGCTATTCCGGCAGGCCTGGGGCTGTTGAGGCCCAGCCCCGATCATAACAAATGGATGTGTGTTGATTTTAACCTGTTTTTTTATTTTCGTTTTTTTATTACTTTTTTCCCCTTCATTGTAAGCCATCCGGAGTCCTCCGGGATTGGGCGGCCTATAAATCGTAGAAATAAATGAATGAATGAATGAATGAATGAATGAATGAATGAATGAATAAATAAATAAATAAATGGATGGATGGATGGATGGATGGATGGATGGATGGATGGATGAATGAATGAATGAAGGAAGGAAGGAAGGAAGGAAAGAAGGAAAGAAGGAAAGAAGGAAGGAAGGAAGGAATATATCCCAAACACCAAGAAAGAAGTAGAATTCGAAGGCAATTTTCCCCCCCATTCGGTTGCTTGGCCATTTCTCTCCGCTCACATGGATGTGATTTACACTATGGGTTCAACCACTGACACCTTTACGTCTCTCCCCCCCCCACCCCCCCCCCCCATCCCAGCAGGCCTCGCAGACACAGCCCATGATCGATGCTGGTGAACTTTTCCTCTTATTACATTTCCGGAGAACTTTCCCATCATCTATTGTTTCCCCACCAGAGTGGGATACAAAACCGGGTCTTCCCCTCGCACCCTCTACTTTCGCTAAACCCAGCTATTTTGCTCCATCTTTAAAGCTACGTGCAGAATTTATTACAAGTCGAGTGAAAGAGGCTTGAGGCTCTTCGAGGCTTTTACCCCACGGCCTGAACTTCGAATGGTCCAAAGTAAATCAACATAATGGCCGCCCGCCTAACATTGTCCCGGGGAGGGCTTTTATACACGCTGTGTTGTCTAGTCATTCAGAACATTTAATGGAAAAAAAAAAACATAAAAAGGGCTGGAGATGGTTGACTTCTTCCTCCTTCAGTATACTGTATTAAAGTAAACAAAGAATGAACACCCTCGGCTCGACTAGGCAGAATGAATGGAAGGATTAGAATAGAAGCATTCCACCGATTTTGGGGAGATGATGAGAATATATTGCTGGTATATATAGGGTGCCACCATCTGAGATCTAGCTCAGGAATACCTTCCTCTACTGCATGTCTCATCAGTATGCAGGCTTGCTCTTACTGTAGGACAAGGCTGGGAGGTTCGTAGGAGAAACCAGGGGAGTGGGATCGGAGAGGAAGAAAGTTGCCAATATTTGTGGCTGCTTCTGACGCTGTGCCTTAAGCACAACTCGAGTTTGTGGAACGGTGTCTTAGCCAGCAGGCACTGAGCAGGAAGTTGGTTCCATGCGTTAACAGAATGCTGATATTAGCAATAGCAGTTAGACTCATATACCGCTTCATAGGGCTTTCGGCCCTCTCTAAGCGGTTTACAGAGTCAGCATATCGCCCCCACAGTCTGGGTCCTCATTTCACCCACCTCGGAAGGATGGAAGGCTGAGTCAACCTTGAGCTGGTGAGATTTGAACCGCCGAACTGCAGATAGAAGTCAGCTGAAGTGGCCTGCAGTACTGCACCCTAACCACTGCACCACCTCTGTGTGCCTCAAAACAATGGCTTGGTTATCGATGGTTGTTGAACAGCCAAAACCAAGCAAGTCACATTATGATTTAGGATAGATAGCAATAACACTTAGACTTATATACCACTTCGCAGTGCTTTTAGAGTCCTCTCTAAGCGGTTTACAGAGTCAGCATCTTTCCCCCCACAATCTGGGTCCTCATTTTCCCACCTGGAAGGCTGAGTCAACCTTGAGCCTGGTGAGATTTGAACTGCTGAACTGCAGCTAGCAGTCAGCTGAAGTGGCCTGCAGTACTGCACTATAATAGCAATAGCAATAGCAGTTAGACTTATATACCGCTTCATAGGGCTTTCAGCCCTCTCTAAGCGGTTTACAGAGTCAGCATATCGCCCCCAAAGTCTGGGTCCTCATTTCACCCACCTCGGAAGGATGGAAGGCTGAGTCAACCTTGAGCCGGTGAGATTAGAACCGCCGAACTGCAGATAACAGTCAGCTGAAGTGGCCTGCAGTACTGCACCCTAACCACTGCGCCACCTCGGCTCTTCTAAACGAAACGAAAGGTTGTAAATTGAGGACAAGTTGTGTTTTCCCAGTAATCTTGTAGCGGTAGAGTTGATTGAACTCTATGAATTCCATCAAAATTTCCCTTTGGGTGACTCTCCCAGTCGAAGGTCTCAGTAGCTGCTCTGCTTCTTGACTTTCAAACTGAGACTTCGTCTTTCAAGGAATTTTTTTCCCTCTTCATTTTTTAACACACACACACACCCCGCGCCCCCAGTTTCCTTTTGCATTTGGTTAATGAGGTTGTTTATTTTTTTGTCAAAGTCTTCAAAGCCCATTAATGTTTACCAGGAGCTCATTAAAAAGCCATGAGTGAACAATACCCATGTATTGATAGCGTAATGCAAAATGCATCCCCGTTTAAAATTTAATGGCACAGCAGCCTCGATCATTAAAGATGCCATTTGTAAAAGAAAAGAGGTTGTGCATTGTTATCTACCCGTTCATTCATTTGTTCCCAGGGAGTGACTTTGCGCTGCCTTGCGGCGAGCATTTGGGAGACGGATGTTGCTTGTATCCCTCAAGGCAGCTAATGGTGAAGGACACAACCTGTTTGTTGAAGGACACAACCTGTTTGTTGTGGTCCTTCAATTTGAACTCTAGATCAAGGGTTTCGAACTTGATTTCATTGAGGGATGCATCAAGGTTGTGTTTGACCTTGGGGGAGTCAGGGTAGGCATAGCCAGGGGTGGGCGTGGCCAGTCACTCCTGTTGGGTGCACCTGGGGTGGACCAAGCACTCTTCTAGCGAAAACAGGCTCCCGAGCTCCGTTTTTGGCGGCCACAGCCTCCTGCAGACCTCTGCCAGTGAAAACTGTAATGCGCTCTACATGGGGCTGCCCTTGAAGAGTGATTCTTTTTTAAAAAAATATGCTTTTTTTATTTTCCACTTTCATAACATATAATCACATGTATACTATTACATAGCCAATATCCTATTGTATGAAGTTGTAATTACTTCAGTTCCTCTTGCCATCAACTCCCAGAAAGATAAAAACCCATTATTGGCTCTTCTGCTCTCCATACACCTCTTTCTTCTGCCTCTCTCCTACCTCCTTTCTTCCCTCCATCATCCTTTTCTGCTCTACTTCCCCTTCCTTTCTCCTCCTCTCTCTTCATTCCACTCCTCCTTATACACCTCATCTTCCCCCCTTCCCCTCTCTCCTATCCCTCTCTTCCTATCTTTCTTCTCTCCTCTGCTTCCTACTCTTCCTCTCCTTGGTGTATTTCAGCTTCTGAGCAAACTCCATTCTATGTTGATGGTATTTATGCTTCCATATCAATATACTTAACATATCTTAGTTTTAAAGAAAAAACTAATGATTCTTGTGATTATGATTCTTGATGACTGTGTTCTATTTTAGTTTTCTTCATGTACCCAGAGTACATTGCGCCAAAGACAAATTCCTTGTGTGTCCAATCACACTTGGCCAATAAAGAATTCTATTCTATTCTATTCTATTCTATTCTATTCTATTCTATTCTATTCTATTCTATTCTATTCTATTCTATTCTATTCTATTCTATTCTATTCTATTCTATTCTAAATAGTCGATTGAGCTGCTGACTTATCCATATATTGGGCGTGGTTTGTTTCAACTTTTTAAAAAATAAGTCATTGTGGGTCAAAATGGGATGACATAAATTAGGAGTTCTTCTAACACACTAAATCGCAACTAAACAATCCAGACCGTGGATTCAGACAACGTATGAACTTCATCAGTAAAACAATTCCTTTTCTTAAAATGGCAAATTGTAGTATAGTAAATATAGTAAATATTTGAGTTAAGATATTTGAATTAATATGAATTATTTTTGATGATGGTGGAAGAGATGCACAAAAGCCTTTTGCAACCAGCTGATACACTTTCTACAATATGTAAAGAAGGAGGATGTTTGTTTTGAAAATAAATAAATAAATAAATAATTTTTTTTTAAAAAAGTATGATGGGCATCACTTATGGGGGAAGAGTTGCCAAGATAGTGGCCACAATTACATGATCAAAACCTTATAGCAATAGCAATAGCAATAGGAGTTAGACTTATATACCGCTTCATAGGGCTTTCAGCCCTCTCTAAGCGGTTTACAGAGTCAGCATATCGCCCCCAACAACAATCCGGGTTCTCATTTCACCCACCTCGGAAGGATGGAAGGCTGAGTCAACCTTGAGCCGGTGAGATTTGAACAGCCGAACTGCAGAACTGCAGTCAGCTGAAGTAGCCTGCAGTGCTGCATTTAACCACTGCGCCACCTCGGCGCTTTACAGCCCTCTCTAAGCGGTTTATGGAGCGGTATATGACCCCCCCAAAAATCTGGCTCCTCATTTTACGATCTTGGAAGGATAGAAGGCTGAGTCAACCTTGAGCCGGTGAGACTCGAACTGTTACAAGAGGCAGGGCTTCAGCTGTATAATCATATATACTATACTATAATCATATACACTATACTATATATCATATACACTATACCAGTGTTTTTCAACCTTGGCAACTTGAAGATGTCCGGACTTCAACTCCCAGAATTCCCCAGCCAGCATTCGCTGGCTGGGGAATTCTGGGAGTTGAAGTCCGGACATCTTCAAGTTGCCAAGGTTGAAAAACACTGCACTATACTATATATACTATAATCATGGAGACCATCCCGCTTCTTTGACAGGAAGGGATCTGGAATCAAGAGATCTATGAAAAGTTGTCCACTCGATACAGCTGAAGCAGACGCCAATCATCCTGACGCCAAAACTATCCTGGTTCTGGGGAGAAAAGGAACGATGACACGTAGGTGCCAAAATGCCCAAGGAGGAACCTGAAGAGGTTTTATTGGGACAATCAGAGCAATTAAATGGCAGACAACATGTCAACGAAAGTTGACGTTAAATGATGCCAATAACAAAACTACGCGGGGAGCAAAGTAGATCTGGCAAGGGGGTGGGGGGGAGAGGCTTCTGTTTAAATGGAGAAAGGCAAGACTCTGGACGGAGAATCAGGTGATCCCGTGAGCCTGAATATAGCAATAGCAATAGCAGTAGACTTATATACCGCTTCATAGGGCTTTCAGCCCTCTCTAAGCGGTTTACAGAGAGTCAGCGTATTGCCCCCAACAATCTGGGTCCTCATTTTACCCACCTCGGAAGGATGGAAGGCTGAGTCAACCCTGAGCCTGGTGAGATTTGAACCGCTGAACTGCTGATCTAGCAGTAGCCTGCAGTGCTGCATTTAACCACTGCGCCACCTTGGCTCTTCTGAAGTGGGAAGCCCAAGCGAAGGGAGATTAAAGATGTAGCAAAAAGGGGCAATCAAATATTGATAGTACCCTTTGTAATATCAACCCATGGGAAAGAATCTTTGCCGGATATTCAGGCCTGAGAACGACAGGAGCTGTTTGGACAGCAAACAATACACAAGAGGCCAAAAGAATTATACGTTCTTCCAGCAAACCGGAATGCAGAAGCAGCAATAGGAGGCTCGCAGCCTGGGAACAACAAGCCTCTCGGAGGCTTTAAAGAACCTGAAACTTAACCCCCTTTTATGTAGACTCAGCTAAAAAGACGCAGCTGGTTCAGCAGTTCACGTCTCGCAATAGAGGGTAATACCTTTTCAGAAGAGAGTTAAGAGGGAAGATTTAATAATAATATAAAAAAAGGAATCTCGTTCGCGTGACCGGGTTTTGTTCACGGGGCAAACCCTTGCAGGCCTCCACAAACCAGTGATTTGGTTCCCAAGCTTCTTAAGAAGATTAGGAGGCAGGTGAAAAATTAGACACATCCAAAGGCTGCGATCTTAGATAGCAATAGCAATAGCAGTTCGACTTATATACCGCTTCGTAGGGCTTTCAGCCCTCTCTAAGCGGTTTACAGAGTCAGCATATCGCCCCCAACAACAATCCGGGTCCTCATTTTACCTACCTCGGAAGGATGGAAGGCTGAGTCAACCCTTGAGCCGGTGAGATTTGAACAGCCGAACTGCAGTCAGCTGAAGTAGCCCGCAGTGCTGCACTCTAACCACTGCGCCACCTCGGCTCCCTCGCAGCATCTGGTGCCTTCCAGATGTGCAGGACGCCGCCCTTCACGCTCCAGCCCTCCCACCAGGTGTCTGGGGAAAAAAAAACTCAGTACGAACACACCTGGGGAATAAATCTCATTGGCTTTGGCTGGGGAGACATAGAGTTGAACCTGACCCTGGGGTAAGCCTGAGGGCAGGATCTTGGTCTGTGAGAAAACAAGGCTTGTGATGATTTTGAAATCTACTGCACTGATTTGAATATGGACATGCATTAAAAATAAAATAGGTTGTAATAGCATAGCAATAGCAGTTAGACTTATATACCGCTTCATAGGGCTCTCAGCCCTCTCTAAGCGGTTTACAGAGTCAGCATATCGCCCCCAACAACAATCCGGGTCCTCATTTCACCCACCTCGGAAGGATGGAAGGCTGAGTCAACCTTGAGCCGGTGAGATTTGAACCGCCGAACTGCAGATAACAGTCAGCTGAAGTGGCCTGCAGTACTGCACCCTAACCACTGCGCCACCTCGGCTCTGTAAGTCTGGGACTATGGGCTATATTGAACTATAGTGATTAACGGAAGAGATGGCCATTTGGAACCTACTCAAACAGTGAGGACAATTAATAGTGAGGACAATAAACCAGTGGAGCAGCTGGACATCAGACGTTGTCGGCGCTTCGTCACTGGAGGTTTTAAAGAAAAGACTGGACAGTCACTAAATCAGAGGTGGGTTCCAACCAGTTCGCACCTGTTCGGTAGAAGCGGTTCGTCAAATCTACCGAACCGGTTAGAAGAGGTTCCCCCAGTGGACCCGGAAAGCAGGCCACACCTACAGAAGAGGTTCCAACAATTTTTGAAACCCACCACTGGTCCTTGGATATGATTATTCTACACTATCATGCTCCTATTTATAAAACTCAGTGCCTCTGTGAAAGGTAAGGATGACTACTGCGTTTGTGGTGCAATCAGAACATTGCGTGTGTTGAAGTTGTTTTAACGCAAACCAAAGATGCCTTTTAAAAAACAAGTTGACATCCTATTCTTATGCATGCCAGTGCTGTGTGTGATTTAAGGTGGTTCTGACAAGTGTCGTCGGCATCTTCATATCTGGTCACATGGGCGGCAAGCCACTCCCACCCGGTCACATGGGATGGCAAGCCACTCCCACAAAGGAGGCCACACCCACAGAGTAGGTTCGAACAATTTTTGAAACCCACCACTGACTAGGATTGTGACTTAGTTAACATAGTTTTATTTATTTATCTATCTATCTATCTATCTATCTATCTATCTATCTATCTATCTATCTATCTATCTATCTATCTATTTATTCAATATCTATAGCTGCCCATCTCAGCCAATGATTCTGGGCAGTTTACATACCATTTTACTTAGCATTGCAACAAGAAGAGGTTTACAATGAAGCAGCTGACAACAAGAACTACATTTTTATTAAAAAAAACTTAGCCCAAAACGGTATATATAAAAACCTATTTATTAAAGTTATAATGCAGGGGTAGGAAAATGAATTGCACAATACAGTTGTGCATTGAACAATCATACGTGGGAGGCATGGGTAAAGAAATAACAGTTGCCCAAAAGCTTTCCTGGTAGCCATTTCACAAATTTAGAATAGCAATAGCAATAGCAGTTAGACTTATATACCGCTTCATAGGGCTTTCAGCCCTCTCTAAGCGGTTTACAGAGTCAGCATATCGTCCCCACAGTCTGGGTCCTCATTTCACCCACCTCGGAAGGATGGAAGGCTGAGTCAACCCTGATCCGGTGAGATTCGAACCGCTGAACTGCAGATAGCAAGTCAGCTGAAGTGGCCTGCAGTACTGCACCCTAACCACTGTGCCACCTCAGGATGACAGAGTTGGAAGGGAACCTTGAGCCGGTGAGATTTGAACAGCCGAACTGCAGAACTGCAATCAGCTGAAGTAGCCTGCAGTGCTGCATTTAACCACTGAGCCACTTTGGCTAGAAGAAGTCCCTTCTGTTGCATCATTTCCATATTTGTCCCTGACATGCCCTGATTTCTCCTGATTTGTTGACTAACACAGCAGAACTCTGCCTGGGGAGGGCTGATTTCCTAATTTTTCCTAGATTTGGAGCGTGGAGAGGCAAATGGTGTCCTTTTCCTTAAATGGAGTTTATCAGAGGATTGATGCGAACAAGTTTTGATTGTTTGCCTACCAAAACGATAGGAAATTATGCCTTTGGCTTTTATCAATTATGGTCCAACTGTGCCACAAAAATCTGCCTTCCCCTAGTATAACTAAATACCTCACTTTCATTGTACAGTATATGTTCAATTACAATTAGTATTATTTTTCCCCCCAATAAATCATAATTCTCTTACATTCTTGATTGTCTGTTTGATAACAGTATACCTTTATATGATCCCCATGTGATAGACAATTTTTTTTTTTACCAACCATTTATATGAGATTTATATTATATTATAAATTTATATTATAGAGCCGAGGTGGCGCAGTGGTTAGGGTGCAGCACTGCAGGCCACTTTAGCTGACTGTGATCTGCAGTTCAGCGGTTCAAATCTCACCGGCTCAAGGTTGACTCAGCCTTCCATCCTTCCGAGGTGGGTGAAATGAGGACCCAGATTGTTGTTGGGGGCGATATGCTGACTCTCTGTAAACCGCTTAGAGAGGGCTGAAAGCCCTATGAAGCGGTATATAAGTCTAATAAATAAATAAATATTTGTAAATCACTATTTTCAATTATGCATAGTTCCACCAATCAACTATCAGGTATGCTTATGTTCATTATTATCCTTGTACATCCTACATTCAAACAGAAATCTTATTCCTTCATTTTTCAACAAAATATTCTAAATAGTCGCTACATATATATATATATACCAATTTTCAATTATTCCCTTATTAAAATTATTTATCGACAACAAGATATCATTGTAGTACGTTCTTAACGTTATACACTATATCACCAGTCCTCTATCAAGTATACATAAAATCATTATTATCCTTATCCTTTTTAAAGCAAAAGGTTCTAGAGTATTCAATTCATAGATATGTCAGTTTTTCATTGTATCGTTGTTCATTTATTTCACCGCATGATTGCGTTGTCGTTTAACTCCTTCAGTTAAAGCATGAGTAAAATATGGATGTTAAAACACCTGTCACCAAACGACATGCTGTATGTGATGATGCTTTTTTTGTCTGTGGTTTTTTTTAAAATTGTTGTGTGTATGTGTTGTCTACGTAATAAAAATAAAAAATTTATATTAAAAAAAAAAAGCTGCCATCCCCAAATAAGCAATTCTGCATACAGAGTTGCTAATTTAGTTCTGGCTAAAACTCCAGCAAGGATATTTCTCCAGACCTTGTTCTCTCTGTGTCTCTCTGTCTCTGTGTCTCTGTGTCTCTCTGTCTCTCTGTCTGTCTGTCTGTCTGTCTGTCTGTCTCTCTCTCTCTCTCTCTCTCTCTCTCTCTCTCTCTCACACACACACACACACACACACACAAGCCATTTGTCACTGCCATAAAAATTCCTGACTCATCTTAACTTCTGGCTTAGAGATAGGAAATAGCATAAAGGCACGCTTTAAAAAAACAAAACCCATAATACTATTTGCAAAGTATTTGATAACACTGCTGAGAATTAAAGACAAGCTGATAAAGGAAGCAAAAGGAGGGCGTCAACATTATATGAGAGATACTACAAACAAGAAGATGCAACTTCGTACAGACTTGTTTAAAAAGATGTTTGGAGAATTGGATCCACAAATGGCAGGAGATATAAGATTGTCTTGTTATTGGAGAGATACAGGTTGATAGATGGAAGAGTATAATTCAAAATTAGCTAAACTTAGTTAAATTCAGTGGTGATAGGTATAGTGAAATAAAAATTGATAATGATAGTAATGTATACAATGTTGAGCTGTTATGATAAGTAATAATTGGATATGAGAAGGGAAGGTTAGAAATATTTTTGGACTATGTATAAAGATTATTAATAACAATAATAATTATAACAAAAAAAACAAAACTAAGTAGAGTTAAGTTTTAACTAATAGGGGGGAAATGTTATGATATAGGATATAGTTAAATAAAGAAAGGATAACGGTAATAAATTATATACATGGAGGATTAGAAAATTTTGGTATTAAATATTATGGATGTTTAGCTAAAACAGGATAAGAGGACTTAATGTTAATGGAGGATTTTACAAATAGGTAAATGAAATGCCAGCATGTGGTTATGTATTGAATCTTGGTATATTTAAGGATGACGGATGTTTAAATAACTGTAGCCAAATAAAAGTGGAGGTATGATGATGCTAATATAGTAAATATTTGAGTTAAGATATTTGAATTAATGTGAATTATATTTGATGACGGTGGAAGAGATGCACAAAAGCCTTTTGCAACCAGGTGATACACTTTCTACAATACGTAAAAAAGGAGGATGTTTGTTTTGAAAATAAATAAATAAATAAATAAATAAATAAATAAATAAATAAATAAATTTTAAAAAACCCCACAACCCTTTTCTACGCAGAGATTAGAAAAGAGGCGAAGAGGCATTTCAGCATCCCTTGTTTTCCTTCCTTCCTTCCTTCCTTCCTTCCTTCCTTCCTTCCTTCCTTCCTTCCTTCCTTCCTTCCTTCCTTCCTTCCTTCCTTCCTTCCTTCCTTCCTTCCTTCCAGCTCAGTACGAGAAGATCACGAGATTGTGAGTGCCGTGTTTGGTGTGCAACTTTCCTCCCCCCGTCCCTTGTCTTTCTTTTTAACCTACATTTGGATGTGAACTCCCAGCCTTGGAAGCATTTGAAATAGACAAGGAATCTTTTGGTCTTGTCACAAAACGCTGCTCCGACTTGTCCCGAGGAAGCCTTTAATAACGGGGGGTCAGGTAGAGTTCAGTGAACTACCAGCCCAGCAGTATTTCAGCTCTGCTAGGTGCCCCCTTTCCCCAGATCTGGGCATCCCTCCCTCTCTGTTATTAAACGGGTCGTTTTTACAACATCAATAAAGAACTTTCCTATCCAATTGCCCCGGACAAAGGCTTGAAAGCCAGGTTTTAAAACTATGAAAACTTTGTGTTAGGTTCATGTTTTCGCTGTGTCAAATACTCGTTGGAGTTCAAAAGTTCAGATGAACCATGAACCTTGTCATTTCACAGCAGGGTGTTCTACAAATATAGCCCGAAATATAGTGGGTGAGAGTGGGTGGGTGGGTGGGTAGGAGAAGGATGGGCCACGCGCCTCAATATTTAGGGCGCCTTTGGCTTGGTCTCTCCTGATGCATATTTGTGCAACATGTTTGCGTCAGGTTGCACAAAGGCAGAAAAAAGCGCACCTTTTAAAAAATCAAATCATTCCTCAATGGTTGGAAAGAGGGGAAGCATTCAGAATGACACAAACGCATACAATGTCGGATGCTTAATGCCCGGCTAAACCCGGCTAATCTGCTTAATAAATTGTGAAGGCTTCTATGTCTTACAGTCTCAGCAATAGTTTTTATCCCGTCTGGGGGGGAGATGATCAAATATCCAAACAAGGTCATGACTTTACAGATTGGTTTTTTTAAAAGTTGGGACCCCTGCTGTCGTGCGATACGGTCTCTTCACCTGAATCCCTACGGAAGGAGGACACCTGGGGCTTCAACTTGGGAAGATCAAGGACATTCGTTCTCCATATTTTGGAGACAAAATAAAAAATAGAAACCTATGGAGAAAGTCACCGGGACCGGGACAATAATATGAAACTTGTTTAAAACTAACAAACTAAACATGCAATGGTTTTAATACAAATCATGCTACCTTTTTTAAACCAAGGCAAGATCCACTGGACCTCACAGTTGCTAAGAGAAATGTTTTATATAATCAGCCCGAACGAGCAACTTCCAGGATAATAAATAGTTGCACAGAAGAGGCAGTGTCAGCAAATGTTAGCTTCCCTCCTGCCACCTTCCAAGTCACATCTGTCAAATTGTTGTAGTACCTAGACTATTTATATATTAATTCCAGCCTCTTTGGAATACCACAGAGGTGGCTTCCTACCAGTTCGCACCTATTTGGTAGAACCGGTTCGTCAAATCTACCGAACCGGTTAGAAGAGTTTCCACCAGTGGACCCGGAAAGCAGGCCACACCTACAGAAGAGGCTCCAACAATTTTTTGAAACCCACCACTGAAACACACACACACACACACACACACACACACTCACTCACAGAGAGAGAGAGAGAGTGCTTAGAAGCAATCGTAAAGCAAGATATGGAATTAAAACCAGAAATATTTTGTTGGCTATTTGAAAGGGAGTATAATATATATTTAATTTTACACATGTTAGCAGCTGCTGGAATTGTGTTTGCACAACGGTGGAAAAACAGAAATATGTAAATGAATAAATATTACAATGTGCAGGAATAAATAAATTGACAATTAAAATCAAGAAGGCTTTGAATACTTTTCCACGTGGGATTGGTTTTAGCAATTGCCAACTAACGGAAACAGAAATTAGAAATCCAAAAGTATGAAAGAAAACACCAATTACGTAAGGAAAGGTCCCTAAAATGTATAAGGAAATATTACTAGATCATTATTAATGCATAGATAACTGCGGGACATTACACACCCACCAGTGGTGGGTTTCAAAACATTTTGGAGCCTCTTCTGTAGGTGTGGCCTGCTTTCCGGGTCCACTGGTGGAACCTCTTCTAACCGGTTCGGTAGATTTGACGAACCGGTTCTGGCGAATAGGTGCAAACTGGTAGGAACCCACCTCTGCACTCCTAACCCCAGGCCAGGGGCAGGACCAGTCCATGGTCTGTTAGGAACCAGGCTCCGCACTTGGAGAGGAGTGAAACTTCCCCTGTATTTGCAGCCGTTCCCTAATGCTAGCATCCCTGCCTCAGCTCCCCCTCACCTCACCAGGCATTTCATTCTCATAGGAGTGTGAACTCTACTGCAAACTGTGCATGCGAGGGAGCTAGGATACATGCTCTTCCTACCCACCACACCGCCCAGTCTGTCAAAATTGTCTTCCACAAATTGGTGCCAAAAAGATTTCAATCTTACAAAGTGAGAACATTCTGCATAGCAATGCTTAGACACTCTCTCTCTCTCTCTCTCTCTCTCTCTCTCTCTCTCTCTCTCTCTCTCTCTCTCTCTCTCTCCCTCTCTCCTTCTCTCCCTCTCTCCCTCTCTCTCTCTCTCCCTCTCTCCCTCCCTCTCTCTCTCTCTCTCGTGTGTGTGTGTGTGTGTGTGTGTGTGTGAGAGAGATTTGAATATCTTCTCATGTTTAAAAAATCTTACGGTGTGATAGAAGTTATTTATTAATTATGTTAATTTAGCATCTTAAACAAGTTAGACTCGCCTCTGATAACACTGGGCTTCATTGCTACACGCAAGGGCTTTTTTTATGAAGCAACATTTCAAACATAGCACAACCTTTCAGTAACACAACTTACTGCTAGCTAGAAACAACCCACTACACACTTCTACCATCTTATTCTTTATCATCTATCAATCAGCTCAATCGGGCCCTTTTCATTCCACTTATGAATGAGGGGAGGTCTTCTCTTGACTTAATGGCTTGGGAAAGTCCTAGGAGAAAGGCTCGCCCTCCTTGATTTAAAGGAAGGAAAAGGTGAAAGATGCTATAAAATAAATTTCACAATAGATAGCGTCTGTGCCCTGGAAGGAATCAGCAGCTAAGAGGCAGATTGCTGACTGAATAAAATGTAGCTATTGGATTCTGGGACTTCCTTTGTCCCGAAAGGACTTGGTTTTAAATATTTATTTTCGTTCAAATGCCAAACCGAAAACCCTTTGCCATTCCAAGTGGAATGCTATAAAGTCTTATGCTCAGGATTTGCAGCTTCGACATTATTCCCCGTTTTCTTAGTTCTTTGACGTTCAATGGATCACTGAGTTTTGCCAATAGAGAGAGAGAGAGGGCTAATCGCATCTCCTGGAAATGAAATGGTGAGTTTTGGCTGGTCCATTTTTGAAATCAAAGACAGCCGAAGGGATTTACAATCCCTCTTGAGATTAAAAAGGAAAGGAAAAAAGAAACTTTTGCTTCCGAACAACTATAAGTCAATTATAAACGAATGCCTAGGGCATTGTAAGGTTCAGTTCATGCTGCTCTTTGTATCTTTATTTTTTTATATATATATATATGAAGTGAAACATGATAATTGTTCAACTTCTACCCTTAAAACGATGGTATAGAGCATTGCACACCGGAACAACTAGACACAAGGACAGTTTTTCCCCCGAATGCCATCACTCTGCTAAAAAATTAATCCCCATAACACTGTCAAATTATCTACTAGACTGTATTACTATTAGTCTTCTCTTCCTAGTTCCTATCTCTTTCCGCTTATGATTAACCATGTTGCTTGTATCTTTAAAATTTATATTGTTTTATTTGTTTCCTAGGTATAATTTGATTGCTTATTAGTAACCTTTCATTAAGTGTTGTATCTTATGAGTCTTTAAAAAAAATATTTTCCATTTTCATAACATACAATCACATGTATACTATTACATAGCCAATATCTTATTGTATTAAGTAGTAATTACATCAGTTCCTCTTGTCATCAATGCCCAGAAAGATAAAAACCCATTATTAGCTCTTCTGCTCTCCATACACCTCTTTCTTCTACCTCTCTCCTACCTCCTTTCTTCCCTCCATCATCCTTTTCTACTCTACTTCCCCTTCCTTTCTCCTTCTCCTCTCTCTTCATTCCACTCCTCCTTATCCTCCTCATCTTCCCCCCTTACCCTCTCTCCTATCCCTCTCTTCCTATCTTTCTTCTCTCCTCTGCTTCCCACTCTTCCTCTCTCCTATCCCTCTCTTCCCATCTTTCTTCTCTCCTCTGTTTCCCACTCTTCCTCTCTCCTATCCCTCTCTTCCTATCTTTCTTCTCTCTTCTGTTTCCCACTCTTCCTCTCTCCTATCCCTCTCTTCCTATCTTTCTTCTCTCCTCTGCTTCCCACTCTTCCTCTCAATGGTGTATTTCCTCTTCCATATCAATACACTTAACATATCCTGGTTTTAAAGAAAAAAATAAGAGAAGACAGCATACATGTGGGATCAAATTACATTAAAATCTAACACCTCTCGTATATCCCTCCCTCCCACCCTCCCCCCCAACCCCCCCAGCCTTCCCTCCCCCAACTTCCCAGAACCCATGCACGGTATAAATCTTTAACAAAAACAGTCTAAAATATATTTGAAAAAAGAATAGAAAATTGATAACATCTTTACATTGAACTTAGCTCCTCCTTGCTAGGCGAACTTTAAACAATTTATATCAGTCCTGATCTTAAGCATAAGCTATCTGGAATTTCTTAGTCCCATATTTATTTTGTATATAATCAATCCATTTTTCCAGTCTCGTTTATATCTCTCGTTTGAATAATCCTTATGAAGAATCTTATGATTCTTGATGAATGTATCTTGTTATGTTGTCTGAGAGCATATGCACCAAATTCCTTCTGTGTCCAATCACACTTGGCCAATAAATTATTCTATTCTATTCTATTCTATTCTATTCTATTCTATTCTATTCTATTCTATTCTATTCTATTCTATTAACATACAGTTATGTTTTGGCTTTAAAAAAAAATTCAAGCATGAGTGAAATCCTTTTTTGTCTATGGCACTTAAGTCTATATGATAGAGCCCTAACATGCAAGTATTATTAATCATTGGCATCAGGGGCTAAGAGAATAGGAGTTTTGACAGGGGGGGGAAAGGACATGTCCCCTGTGAATAGACCTGGTGATCTCACACATGTCATCATTATTAAATCATGCACAGAGAGAGGCAGTTGCTAATGACATATTTTAAGACAACATAACGCATAACAGATTTGCAATCGTGGCTGATATTGCATATTGCTGAGAATTCTGCTTTTGTAAAATCTTCATAGTCATAGGGTTTGGGGCAGATTCCTAATTTTGGGCAAAACTACCATATTTTTCGGACTATAAGATGCACCGGTGTATAAGACGCACCAAGATTTCGAAGAGGTAAGTAAGGGGAAAAAAAAGGTTTTTGTCTTCTCCTGCCCCCAGAAGCATTCTGCAGGCTTCAGCAGGGCTGAAATGACTTATGACTGTTTTTTACACTTACGACTGCATTCCCAAGGCCACGTAATCAGAATTTGGATGCTTGGCAACTGGTTCATATTTATGATGATTGCCATGTCCCAGAATCGTGTGATCGCCGTTTGCAACCTTCTTACTATTTGCTATTCCAAAAGCACTGGAATTACATTTAAAACAGTTAAAAATGGACAAAATCACCATCAGTCAAATGCAAAAAGCCGCACTGCTTGGATCTGCACGCATATTACGAAAATACGTTACGACGTCCTAGGCCCCTGGGTGGGGCCCGACTAGTAACCAATGCCAAATCCGGCGAAACAACTGGTCGCTGTGATACAATTGTATAATAATAATAATAATACTAGCAAACCGTGACGGGAAGGAAAAATATCAAGAAACAGGCCTATCAGAATAGTAAGATAGCTATTTATTATATTTATTTTTATTAATCAAATGTATTGGCTGCCCATCTCCCCGCAGAGTAACTCTGGGAAACCACAGTATATCATATCATAGAACGATACTTTATGAATTGTTACTACTAACCATTGACATAGCATTTTGAGCCAGTTTGATGTAGTGGTTAAGGTGCTGCCCTAGAAACCAGGAGACTGTGAGTTCTAGTCCTGTCTTAGGCAGGAAAGCTATCTGGGTGACTTTGGACCAGTCAATTCCTCTCAGTCCAGCTCACTTCAAAGGATCATTGTGGAGAAAAATAGGAAGAAGAATTATATATGTTCGCTGCCTTGAATTACTTATAAAGTAGTGTTGGAAGAAATGTCCTTCTGGGTTCGGCTCCAAGTGGGGGAAAAGACACTGGAGGCATGGAGGCTGCTTAGAAAGATGGTTTAATGTTTTGAAGAGCCGAGGTGGTGCAGTGGTTAGGGTGCAGTACTGCAGGCCCCTTCAGCTGATTGTTATCTGCAGTTCAGCGGTTCAAATCTCACCGGCTCAGGGTTGACTCAGCTTTCCATCCTTCCGAGGTGGGTGAAATGAGGACCCAGACTGTGGGGGCAATATGCTGACTGTGTAAACCGCTTAGAGAGGGCTGAAAGCCCTATGAAGCGGTATATAGAGCCGAGGTGGCGCAGTGGTTAAATGCAGCACTGCAGGCTACTGCTAGATCAGCAGTTCAGTGGTTCAAATCTCACCGGCTCAGGGTTGACTCAGCCTTCCATCCTTCCGAGGTGGGTAAAATGAGGACCCAGATTGTTGGGGGCAATATGCTGACTCTCTGTAAACCGCTTAGAGAGGGCTGAAAGCCCTATGAAGCGGTATATAAGTCTACTGCTATTGCTATTGCTATATAAGTCTAACTGCTATTGCTATTGCTATTGCTATTGCTATTGCTATTGCTATTGCTATTGCTATTGCGATAGATAGATAGATAGATAGATAGATAGAGAGAGAGATAGAAAGATAGATAGATAGATAGATAGATAGATAGATAGATAGATAGAAAGATAGATAGAAAGATAGATAGATAGATAGATAGATAGATAGATAGAGAGAGAGATAGAAAGATAGATAGATAGATAGATAGATAGATAGATAGATAGATAGAAAGATAGATAGATAGATAGATAGATAGATAGATAGATAGATAGATAGATAGATAGATAGATAGATAGATAGATGATATGGAGAGCCGAGGTGGCTCAGTGGTTAGGGTGCAGCACTGCAGGCTACTTCAGCTGACTGCAGTTCTGCAGTTCGGCTGTTCAAATCTCACCGGCTCAAGGTTGACTCAGCCTTCCATCCTTCTGAGGTGGGTGAAATGAGGACCCAGATTGTTGTTGGGGGCAATACGCTGACTCTGTAAACCGCTTAGAGAGGGCTGGAAGCCCTATGAAGCGGTATATAAGTCTAACTGCTATTGCTATTTGCTATCCAGTACAAGATTTGATATCTCACAGGGTCCAGTTAGCAATGAAGATTTAGAGAACGTTACATTTAATCACAGCCCAATTTACGTCATTGCCTTTTCATGATCTCTGGTGATGGGTAAGCCTCGCTTGCATTCAAAATGGGGCTCCGTAGAACTCAAAAGCTGGCTTCCAGAAGCTTCAGGAATCCTTGAACCTATGAAAGAGATCCCCCTTTTTTAATAAGTATAGAGTATTTCTTGCCCTGGGTTGGGTTTTTTCCCCAGTTCAACTTGTTACCGCAGGAGACCCTAAGCCTGTCTTCCCCTCCCATCCCCTCCCCTTTCTTTTGCGCAAACTGGCACAAATCCTCAAACAAGTAGCAAATTATTTAAGATAAGCATCTCCTCTTGTAAGGCAGCTGCCAGAATAGAAGCAAAAATAAACTGGTGAAAGGAAGCTCCCCAGTTCATGAAGAGGGCAGCAGGGATATAATGCGGGGAGCCCATGACATTTCTGGATACACACAGGCTGAAAGGCTTCCTCTGGCTGGACCGGCTACAAATCTCCACCCCCCCCCCCCCCGTAATTCATGAAGTAGAAACTGCTCCTTGCTACATTTCACTCCTGTTTTAACACCCTTCCTTTGTTTACACCTTCCACGCTGTATGGGTTCAGCCCTATGTCAAGGGAATTCAAGGGGGAACTCGGCTTTCATCATTCTTGATAGAGGAGGCTTCTGTTTGGCTCGAAAGTAGACGATTCAACAAATGCTTTTACTGTAAGCAGTTTAATGGTCTGTGGAATTCGCCAGGGCTTGGGGTCAAAACCGGGAGAGACAGAGAGAGAGAGAGAGAAAGAGAGAGAGAGGAAAAAAGAGAGGGAGAGGTGAGTAAGAACTGTGCAATAAAGCTGTATACAACTGCTCACCTACAAAAAAGAGAGAGAGAGAGAGACAGAGAGAAAGAGAGAGAGGAAAAAAGAGGGGGGAGAGGGAGAGGTGAGTAAAAACTGTGCAATAAAACTGTACAACTGCTCACCTACAAAAGAGAGGGAGAAACAGTGACACACACAGAGAGAGAGAGAGAGAGAGAGAGAGAGAGAAAGAGAGAGTGTGTGTGAGAGAGGAAAAAAGATGGGGGAGAGGGAGAGGTGAGTAAAAACTGTGCAATAAAACTGTACAACTGCTCACCTTCAAAAGAGAGAAAGACACAGTGACACACACACACACACAGAGAGACAGAGAGAGAGAGAAAGAGAGAGAGAGGAAAAAAGAGAGGGAGAGGTGAGTAAAAACTGTGCAATAAAACTGTACAACTGTTCGCCTAAGAGAGAGAGAGAGAGAGAGAAGGAGAGAGAGGAAAAAAGAGAGGGAGAGGTGAGTAAAAACTGTGCAATAAAACTGTATACAACTGCTCACCTACAAAAGAGAGAGAGAAAGAGACACAGAGAGAGAAAGAGACAGAGAGAGAGAGAGAGAAAGAGAGAAAGGAAAAAAGAGGGGGGAGAGGTGAGTAAAAACTGTGCAATAAAACTGTACAATTGCTCACCTTCAAAAGAGAGAGAGAGACAAAGTGACACACACACACACACACACAGACAGAGAAAGAGAGAGAGAGAGAGAGGAAAAAAGAGAGGGAGAGGTGAGTAAAAACTGTGCAATAAAACTGTAGAACTGCTCACCTTCAAAAGAGAGAGAGAAAAAGAGACAGAGAGAGAGAAAGAGAGAGAGGAAAAAAGAGAGGGAGAGGTGAGTAAAAACTGTGCAATAAAACTGTATACAACTGCTCACCTACAAAAGAGAGAGAGAGAGAGGAAAAAAGAGAGGGAGAGGTGAGTAAAAACTGTGCAATAAAACTGTATACAACTGCTCACCTACAAAAGAGAGAGAGAGAGAGAGACAGATAGAGAGAGAGGAAAAAAGAGAGGGAGAGGTGAGTAAAACCTGTGCAATAAAACTGTACAACTGTTCGCCTACAAAAGAGAGAGAGATAGTCAGAGAGACAGAGGAAAAAAGAGAGGGAAAGAGAGGTGAGCAAATACTGTGCAATAAAACTGTACAACTGCTCACCTTCAAAAGAGAGAGAGAGGGTCAGTG
Source organism: Thamnophis sirtalis (assembly GCF_051295495.1). Taxonomy (NCBI): domain Eukaryota; kingdom Metazoa; phylum Chordata; class Lepidosauria; order Squamata; family Natricidae; genus Thamnophis; species Thamnophis sirtalis. The sequence continues at coordinate 2,602,461 of NW_028261395.1, forward strand.
ACACACAGAGAAAGAGAGAGAGAGAGAGAGAGAGAGAGAGAGAGAGAGAGAGAGAGAGAGAGAGAGAGAGAGAGAGAGAGAGAGAGAGAGAGAGAGAGAGAATGCATAGCATTGTCAAACTATCTGAAAAGGCAGTATTACCGTCATTATTCTCATCTTCCCTTTACTTATCTCCTTATCTTATGACTATAACTTCGTTGCTTATCACTATCGTTGTATGTACATTCAGAGTTTACGCACGGGGGAAACAAATTCCTTATGTGTTTAATCACACTTGGCCAATAAGAATTCTATTCTATTCTTCCAGATTCCCTCTCACAAAGGAGTTGAGGTACCATAGCTTTTCCTTTTTCTGTTGAAAGGACATTCATGGATTGTCTTTTTCAGAGAGGTTTATCCAGTGTTCACCTTAGCAATAGTACAGAACAGAATAACAAGGTTATTGAGCAGGGGGCTGGACTAGAAGACCTTGAAAGCCCCTTAGCACTTGGTTAAAAAAGCCTTTTATTTCCCCAGCATTTTTAATAATATCCTTAATTCATACTTGATTGTTTTAGATTTTGATGACTTCCTCGAGCTGCCTAGTTTATATGGTATCTTTATTTTGTAGTTTTTATTTTATGTTATGGAATATGTTTGACCTTTTGGTTGTGTTGCAAACCAGTCAAGGAGCTTCAGGAATTGGATGGTTTAAATTTTTTAAAGGTAATAATTGTAAGTAGGTTTAGCTGTAAGTTTGATTTTATTTATAGGCCGCCCAATCCCGAAGGATATATAATCAAGGATATAATCTTGGGATTATAATGGTAGAGTATCAGGTTGAAGTGGAGTAATGCTAAGGCAAGAAGAATTCATTAACTCTGGATTACCATAAGATGTTCAGCAAGGCTTAAGGATTGTTTTTTTTAATGTATTAATATTTACATTTCAAAAAAAGAGAGGTTTAGTTGAAGACCAAGCTAAAAGTTGGCATCGAGAATCAATAATATTAAGGTATCAACACAAGACCAGTATATGTATCAATACGTAGACTCATCATCATCATCACTTGGGTTCAAACTCATTGAATTCAATGGGCCAAGTAATCCTGTATCAGTCAATAGCCAAGTCAAGAGCTTCAACAACAGAGGGTTGGATCCAACACAAGAGCCTCAACCACGGAGTGGAGTACAATAGTGAAATATACATACGAGGAAAGCATTTATGCTCTCTAGATATCTCCTGTCTTCTCAGAAGAACAGGTCCATCTAGTGAACCATTTCAGTGTAGTTGTGAGCAATGAATGTCTGAACTTAATTGGACAGAAACTAAGACACCAGTATTATATGAAACCTTTGAAAAACACTGTTGATCTCAGGCCCCCGGAAGGCTTTCTCAGGGATATCAATTTTCCCTGTATAGCTGGAATTCTGATTATATTTCTTTCGTAGTGGCGGTACCACTACCACACCACGTGGCAAACAGCTGTCTGCTCTTTCCTGCAGGTCAGCTGTTTATTTTTTAGGACTTGTCTGTACTTTTTAAAATACTACAAGTAGTCCCAGGGCTTTTAGCTACTGTAAATGAAAGCCCAGCACGCTCACACAAATACAGTACTGTAGTGAAAATGTGATAAATATAAATATTATTTGTAGGAGAATCTAGTCCAGTGTTTCTCAACCTTGGCGACGTTAAGTCCTGTGGACTTCAACTCCCAGAATCCCCCAGCCAGCACAGCTGTGAATGTCCTCTATCCTGGTGCTTCTTGGGTGCTGAAATCCACTCACCTTAAAGTTGAGACACACAAGTTTAGAGGCTGTAGTAAGGACGACAACAAAAAATCAAGAGAATTTCCCTTGGCTCGTGACATTTTTGATAAGAGCCGAGGTGGCGCAGTGGTTAAATTCAGCACTGCAGTTCAGCAGTTTGGCTGTTCAAATCCCACCAGGCTCAAGGTTGACTCAGCCTTCCATCCTTCCGAGGTGGGTAAAATGAGGACCCAGATTGTTGTTGGGGGCAATATGCTGACTCTGTAAACCGCTTAGAGAGGGCTGAAAGCCCTATGAAGCGGTATATAAGCCTAACTATTGCTATTGCTCTAGTAAACCTGGTTGGGGGGGGGGAAACACCCACCCTGTTACACAGGAGCATGATTAAGTTAGAACCTTCCAGATATATAGGATTCAATTCATAGGCTGGTTTCAACTATGGGAGGTGAAATCCAAACCTATCTGAATGGCATTTAGATTGGAGGAATAATTTCATTTCATTTTTCTTTAGAAGCATCAATAGAAAAGCCATGGAGGAGTCCCATTGATCCAATCCATCTCATTCCTTTTACGCGTTTACTCTTTGGGGGTACAGACACATGTATGTCCCAAGGGAATACCGTATCATGATTTTATCATGTTTGGGTATTTGACTGGGGGGGAGTTGATTTGGATCCATTGGCCAACAAAGAGAAGCTAGAATATTTACTACTTTTATATCTATGGAGTCAAGATATGCATGGGGCCTGGGAAGATTGGAGGAGCTTGCTTGAGGAGTGAAGTCACGCACAACAAAAGGAAGGGGTGATGTCAGCGGAGAAAGAATCCCAAGAAGTTGACAAGACACAAAAGAGAAGCATATGTCATCGTAGAAATTGCGTAACTAGACAAAGGCCGGAGTCGTATCTGTTCTTGCCTGGAAACAAATTCTATCTTACTCAGAACGATTTACTTCTGAGTAAACTTCATAGTTGCAATATTGACGTGTTGCGTATACGTGCCACTTAGAACCGAAGATAACTTTTCCCTAGACAATGCCACAGAACATTGCCATTCACTGAAATAAGATAAAACTGATCCCTGGCATTAAGGGATGACTCTTTCGAATGAATAAATCAGCATTTAATATTAATAAGTGACACAACATTTGCAAGCTAATTCTCAGATCCTTTATCCCGGCATAAATAGTAATGTAGTTTAGTTCTACATGGGGCTACCCTTGAAAAGCGTTCGGAGGCTGCGATATTGGGTGTACTGAGGTACACCCACATTACACCTGTCCTCCGTGAGCTGCACTGGCTACCAATTGGTCTCCGGACGCAATTCAAGGTGTTGAATTTCTTTTTTTCTTTCATTTCTCTCTCACTTTTTCTTTCTTTTTTATTTATTTCTTTCTTCCTTTCTTTCTCTTTCTCTCTCTGTGTGAGTCTGTCTGTCTGTCTATCTCTCTCTCTCTCTCTCTGTGGCTCTTTGCCTCTCTCTCTCTCTCTCCCTCCCTCCCTCCCTCCCTCTGTGTCTCTCTATGCCAGTGGTGGGTTTCAAAAAATTTTGGAACCTCTTCTGTAGGTGTGGTCTGCTTTCCGGGTCCACTGGTGGAACCTCTTCTAACCGGTTCGGTAGATTTGACGAACCGGTTCTACCGAATAGGTGCGAACTCGTAGGAACCTATCTCTGATTGTGCTCCTCTTTCCTGCCCTGTCTATGATCCTGGCACTTTGGCCCCAATCCACCATGCGCTTCCCCATTGGTCCACTGGAGGGCGAACCTCATGGCTGGTTCTCCAGAGGAAGCTGCGAAGGAACTAACATCACAAACAATCACCCCTCTAGGACGCTGTACTCGCTCTCCTTAACGGCCCAGGCATTTCAGAGTTATGCTAGAACACACACACACACACAGACAGATACACATACCGCAGGGATGTCTTACCCTCCCTCCAGTATACATACAGCCTTTTTTATTATATAGATTTAATAATGTCAATGCAGGGGATTTCTGATGTACATTATTAACAGGATTCTCACTGCTTTATCTTAACTGTACTGGGGGTGGCCAGGATCTATATTAGATCCTTCATTAAGAATAATTATAATAATTTCAATGTCATGTTCTTCAACATGTTCTTCAGATCTAAGAAAGTTTACAATGACTTGGCAGCATCAGTCTTATTCCCCCGCTAACAATCATCTCCATCTTATTATCTACACAGCCTTAACTTCCTACCAACTCAAAAGAAAGTGTCATTGCCATTACTGTGCCAGCATTCTTTTCTGCCAACCTGGCTGGCTGGAGAATTCTGGGAGTTGAAGTCCACAAGTCTTAAAGTTGCCAAGTTTGGGAACCACTTAGATTTTGAAGCAATTGATGCTCTTCTTCTGCCTGGACCTCATTTGCCTTCAATCTTTCCCTGGAGGATTACGTGAAGTGACGCCGTATTTTTCTGGGTGTCGCATCACATGTCCAAAATATTCCAATTCTTGCTTTTTAATGGCTTTGATAATTTCCCTTTGCTTTAACTTTAAAGTTAGTTGGTTTTAATATACCCCAGTGCTTGATAAAGAATTATGCCGGGTATGGGACCTGGGAAGTCGTAAGGGGGTTAGGGAGGGGGGACTATAGGGGGGAGGGGGGAGGGCGGAAATACAGTTTCAATTCTCAGAACAATAAGAATGCACTTGTATACTGTTGCTCTCTTTTCTTTTTTTTTCTTTTTCTCTTTTATTTTCTCTTTCTTTTTTTATTTTTCTTAATTTTAGTGTAAAATATAAACTGAATAGATTAATGAATTGTAGAGATACACCAAAGTGAGGAGTAGAGGGAAAGAAGAGGGAGAAGTAAAGAGGGAGTGAGAGGGGAATGCAAGGAGGGTGAGATGGAGGGAAGGGGAGATGTCTGAGGGGGAAGGGAAGTAGAAGAGGGGAATGTTGGAGGGGAGAAATGAAAGTTGGAGGGGGAGAAGAAAGGGTGTATGGGGGATTGAAGTGTTATGTTGGTTTTTTATGGTGGATTTTTTTTGTTATGCACAGTATATAAGTGATTGTATAAAATGAAAATGAAAATGAAATAAAACAGTTTTAAAAGAGATAATTTCCCTTTGCTTACCCACCTCCTCGTTTGCGATTTTATCAACCCAGCTTATACCTAACAGCCGCCTGTAAACCCACATTTCAAATGCTTCTAGTTTCCTCAAGTGGTTTGCTGTCAGAGACCAACTCTCTGCTCCGTAGAGCAGGATAGAAAAGCTGGTGGATCAGCAACGAAGATCAGCAGCGCTAAGAATTAAAGTTCGCTCTGGATTTTAAATCGCTTGCCCTTCTTAAGAAAGATTCCACAGTCAAAATAATGCCGCATATGTTCTCTCAACCCTTCCCCAATGTCTAACACGAAAGAATTGTATTAATTAGTACTTGTCCACTGTGTGTGCTTAAGGATTCAAAGCTCGCAACCCGGCTCCTCCTTTGAGGGTTATTTAAGCATTGCCTCACTCTTCAGGATTCAAGAACGACTGTCATTTTGTCAAATGAATGTACTGGGAGTGGTTTTCCTCCAGTCGGATTTCATTCCCCATGTTGATTACTGTTTATATCGAGCGAGCATGACATCTGAATAGTAAAAAAGGAGGAAGTTTTTACCCCAGGATTTGAGGTCATTTTGTAATGAACCGTGGTTTCAATTGCAAGACAGCTGCTTCTTTTATAAGCAAAAAGGGTCATTTACAGTTCAGGGTAACACAGTCATAATTTAACAAGGAAGTGCCTGTGCATTTCATACACACATATATATGCTGTTTGCTGACTTCACGCTGAACCTTGATGCAATATTAATGGCTTGCAGAGTGTAGGGCAAAGGGGGCGTATAAGAAAAATATTGAATGGGTCTGTCATTTTAACGGCAACTAATCTCCCCCCCCCCGGCCCTATTATAGCACTTTTCTATGCCTCCTTATTCCAAAGCAAATCATACACGTCTGGGGGTAGCTGATTCCACAGGGTCGGAGCAGCCACAGAGAAGGCTCTCCTCCGGCGGCCCGCCAGCCGACACTGTCCGGCTGACGGCGTCCGAAGGAGGCCCACCCCGTGGGATCTTATCGGCCATTGGGAGGTGTGTGGCAGTAGGCGGTCTCGCAAATACGCTGGTCCTGAGCCATGTAGGGCTTTAAAGGTGATGACCAACACCTTGAATTGCGTCCGGAGACCAATTGGAGAAAGCATGGGAATGGATTAAGAACCAGAAGGGACAAAATGTGATCTCAAATCCAGATTGTATAGCCATCTAGAAATGCTGGGCTTAAAAAAATAAATAAACAAGAATTCATGAGCAGAAGTTGCTTTCGCTTTCCCGATTTTCATTCAGTTCTATGCTACAGATTCCCAAATGTTTGTCCCAAGGGTAAAGTTCTTTAAGGACTAAATATTCAATCTATCTAGTTTTAAGTGGAACCATTTGAAGAACGGTTATAAGATTTGGGTTTGGCTTGCTAGAGAAAAGAAGTACTAGGGGATGATAGCAGTATTCCAATATTTGACGGGGCTGCCACAAAGAGGATGGGCTCAACGTATTTACCAAAGCACCTGTAAGCAGGACAAAAAAACAATGGATGGAAACTAATCAAGGAGCAAAGCAACTTGGAACTAAGGAGAAACTTCCTAAGAGTGAGAATAATTAACCAGTGGAACAGAAGTTGCCTTCAGAAGTTGTAGAAGTTTTATCACTGGAGGTTTTTAAGAAGCGACTGGACGGTCACTTCCCTGAAATACTATAAGATCTCCTGCTTGAGCAGTGGGCTGGGCTAGAAGACCTCCAAGGTCCCTTCCAGCTCCGTTCCTAATTGCTTGATTAAGTGTGGGTTTGTAGAGTCGTAAATCAAATGTATATCATCACTTCCTTGCTTATTTAAGATTCAGACACGTAATGTGGATTATCCTGAGAGGAGAGAGACTGCAATCAAGGATTGCAAAAGAAGAGAAATATTTACAGAAAGGAAAGCTAAATCTGGAGGATATCACTTAATCAACACAATAATTAGGTATCTCTCCAATTCAGAACACCTCCCCCCCCCCGCCAATCCTCAGTGAGGATATAATGTTTTATAAGTGGTTGTATAATACCGGCTGTTTTGTTGAAGGAAAACAAATAAACGCAATAACAGGTGGGCACAGAATAGAATGAAGGACTTTGAAAGAGGCCACATCGCACGCCCACAAGATTTTGTGACTTTTTATTATTATTTTATTTTACAGAAAACGCCTGATCAACACAGACTGGTATCAAATGAAGAAAAAAAACAAGGAACAATGCGAGAACAGGATATTTGTTCCAATATCTCACCTACAGGTATACATTTGTTCACAGAGGCATTGTCAGACCAAGTCACTAAATGTCCTACAAAAAGTATTTCCTGATCCAAGATGTGGGAACCAGCTGGGCTCCAAGTACACTCTGGACTTTTAAACTTTGTTTATGGTGCTTCTACCCTCTTATTGCCCCCCCCCTTCTCTTATTTGCTGTATGGAAAAAAAAATTGTACACTGGAGTTATTTGAGCAGAAGCTGAATTGAACCCTAGCTTTTTGTTTGGAAAAACGGTTCCACCACAAAACCGCGCCCGACTAAACCGCGTAGCTGACGTCATCAACAGGGCGACAACAGCGCGGAGACAGAAGCACGCTGTAAACCCTAAACCTAAAATTAACCCCTAAACCTAAACCTAACCCCCCTAAACCTAATCCTAAACCTAACCCTAAACCTAACCCTTAACCTAACCCTAACCCTAACCCTTAACCCTTAACCTAAACCTAAACCTAAACCTAAACCTAAACCTAACCCTTAACCTAACCCTAAACCTAACCCTTAACCTAACCCTAAACCTAATCCTAATCCTAAACCTAACCCTTAACCTAACCCTAAACCTAACCCTTAACCTAACCCTAAACCTAATCCTAATCCTAAACCTAACCCTTAACCTAACCCTAAACCTAACCCTTAACCCTAACCCTAACCCTAACCCTAACCCTAACCCTAACCCTAACCCTAACCCTAACCCTAACCCTAACCCTAACCCTAACCCTAACCCTAACCCTAACCCTAACCCTAACCCTTAATCTAACCCTAACCCTAACCCTAACCCTAACCCTTAACCTAGCCCTAAACCTAACCCTAAACCTAACCCTTACCTTAAGTTGAATCGGCTTGCTTTCAAAGCGCTATTTAAAGCGCCCTTCTTTCTCTGCGCTGGCTGTTGTTGCCCTGTTGATGATGTCAGCGACACGGTTTAATCGGGCGCGGTTTAGTCAAGCGTGGTTTTGACGAGTCACGTGGAAAAACCCAAGTTGCAACATCAACACAAGGAGAGCGGAGAGTTGCCGTTGCCCAACCTGGTGAGGCTTTAAAAACAGAGCTTTGTTGCTGTGATACTTGGGACATCTAGGTGCTATTTAGAAAACAACGTGTTTTTTTAAAAAATAATTTATTTATTTATTTCCAAAACAAACATATGTTGTAAAAAGTATATCAGCTGGCTACAAAAAGCTTTTGTGCATCTCTTCCACCGTTATCAAATATAATTCATATTAATTCAAATGTCTTAACTCAAATATTTACTATATTAACATCATCATGCCTCCGCTTTTATTTGACTACAGTTATTTAAGCATCCTTCATCCTCAAGTATACCAAGATTCAATCCATAACCACATGCTGGCATTTCATTTACTTATTTGCAAAATCCTCCATTAACATGAAGTCCTCATATCCTGTTTTAGCTAAACATCCATAATATTTAATACCAAAGATTTCTAATCCTCCATGTATATAATTTATTATCATTATCCTTTCTTTATTTAATTATATCCTATATCATAGCATTTTCCCCCTATTAGTTAAAACTTAACTCTATATAGTTTTGTTTTTTTATGATAATTATTATTGTTATTAATAATCTTTATATATAGTCCAAAAATATTTCTAACCTTCCCTTCTCATATCCAATTATTACTTATCATATCAACTCAACATTGTATACATGACTATCATTATCAATTTTTATTTAACTATACCTATTACCACTGAATTTAACTAAGTTTAGCTAATTTTGAATTATACTCTTCCATCTATCAACCTGTATCTCTCCAATAACAAGACAATCTTATATCTACTGCCATTTGGGATCCAATTCTCCAAACATCTTTTTAAACAAGTCTGTACGAAGTTGCATCTTCTTGTTCGTAGTATCTCTCATATAATGTTGACGCCCTCCTTTTGCTTCCTTTATCAGCTGGTCTTTAATTCTCAGCAGTGTTATCAAATACTTTGCAAATAGTATTATGGGTTTGTTTTTTTTTAAGCGTGCCTTTATGCTATTGCTATTAGCTAATTTTGGAAACAACATGTTTTTGGCTCATTTCATTCAGCTCCTGTGATGGCAGATGAGCCACAGGAGAGACAAACATCTCCTCTGCTCGGCTGGTGCACATTTGATCAAAAGCTGGATCAACTGAATCAATTGATTAGTTTGCCGATAAACGACAGGATCTGCACTCTGGTGGGGCTTGAAATCTGAGGAAAAAGGTGTTCTTCAGAAGATGAAACATTCAGAATTTGCCTTCCCAGAAGGGCTTTCCCATTCTTCTCTTTTTCAGGGATCCTTCTTGGTTCTCTGAAAAGCTACCTGAGGGAGGGTAAGGTTAGGGGGAGCCCAGAAAACGGCATCGGAAGTGCTTTCCTTGTTGTGAAGAAGCTCACATACTGTTTTAAGCTAAATATCCTCCCATATTTTTTTCCCCCCTTTTGTAGAGGTTAGGAATGAGTAAGAGATACAAAGCAGAGAAATCATGAAAGCTCTTGGAGCAATCGATTGTAGCTTGGGAGGAAGGCTCGGAAGAGGCTAATAATTGTCCCCAATGAAGTGTCACCCCTTAACCACTTCAACAACTCTTTGATCTCCCCATCCTGCTAAATAGCTCTTCCCGCCCCCCCAGCAGCTCCTGTCTGGTTTACAGGAAGCGGAGAAAAAGAAGCCGAGAGGATGTGGCTGATCCTGTTATATGATTTAATTAGACACGGTGAAAGAGCTGATATTAAGCTTCAACAATCTAACCCTAAATTCTTATTTCAAATAGCCTCCTGGTGGCATCAGCAAACCTCTTACATCATGAGATCTGTGAGAAGATGATAATAACGTAACTCAGATGGTTTGACCTGTTCACCATTCTAGTATATTTTTTTCCTTTCACTTCGTTTATTTCCCGCTGCTTTATTTTAGCGTCTATCATCATATATTAAGACTCAGTCAATCAATCAATTCTTTATTTTGGGCAAGGACCAGCATTTAAAAAAAAGACTGTAAACAAAACCAAAGCGAAACAGAAATAATCTAACAACAGCACAACATGAAAATCGTGGATTTTGATTGCATTCTATAAATGGATCTACCATGTTGTTGCTAATAAATATAAACGACTTGAGCTAAGAATAACCTAAAAGTTGAGAGTAAAATAATGGTATTGCTTAAAATAAAAGCTTTATCCCTAAGCACAGTGAAATGACAGGAGTCCAAAAAATATACTAAGGAAATGTCATCTCCCACCCACTTTTAACAACTGTATGGCCGAATTTAACAACTTCCAAGGAAGTACAGTAGACTGGTCTATTAGTCTTTGTCATTTTATTAATATTAATTTCTTTTTATAAATTGATTGCCCCACTTAATATCAATAGTTAAGCACAGTTCTTACATTCACACCTTACTTTTTTGAAGGTTTAGAGTTTGTGTTAGCCATCCCTATAACGCTGCTCGTAATCTGTTACTTAATGCCTTACATTATTATCCCTGCAGTGCTGGTAATTTTATAAGTTATCTACAGGTGAAATACAAATGGATGATGCGTTTATGGGATTTGGGTGATGAGTTTAGCAATTTTTTCTGAGGGAGGCGAGTAGCAAAGGGTGAATCTAAAACTTATACTATCCCGCTTGAGCCAACTTGAACACGCAGTGGGAATGTTTCGATATTGTTGTGAACACACTCTGAGAAACTGCTGAGCCGGGAGTTGAGATTTACATCTGTAATTGTACTAATACAATATTTCAGATTGATCATAGATAAACATGACGTCGATGTCTTATTAATCTCTGCAACTGGTTCTTTTAGGTCCGCCTAACCCTAAAATGTTAAAGAATTGGTTTGGTATCTTCTTGTAAAGTGGGACACAAAATAAATACGTGATTCATAAACCTTTTAGCTTGGTAGGACACCTGTTCCCTAATTTTCAAAGCAAGCAGCCTTGCTTCTCTTCCTATTTCGCTTCCTCTCTCTGTAGTATCCCCCACTTCTCTGCAAATTAAGGAAATAATTGCCGGGCCGCTGACTTCAAACGAAGAATTACAGAATTACACACCAGCATGCCACCCAACTGTCCATTTCTTCTGGCAATTACATGAATAATGACGCACTGAATGATTCGCTGGCTTTGCAAGTGTCTTCAAAACCCTGATAAACAGATTACAGTGGTGCAAATAGATAACAAAGGAATTGTAGGTGCTTTCCTATAAATGGATGCTTCCTGGTCTCATCACATGCATTTATTATCATTTTTTTAAATAAATGGGAATCACCTTATATGATTTCCAAAGAGGCAGCTGTGTTGTTCTGGGGGAGCCACAAATGCAGCGTAAACAAAGCAACAGCCTGCGAGGAAAGGCTCAGAGAAGATAAAATAGTCAAGAAGCTGGAAGAGTTTTATTTTATCGAGACCACTCAAAATAGAGCCATAAGAGCCAAGGTGGCGCAGTGGTTAAATGCAGCACTGCAGGCTACTGCTAGATCAGCAGGTCAGCGGTTCAAATCTCACCGGCTCAGGGTTGACTCAGCCTTCCATCCTTCCGAGGTGGGTAAAATGAGGACCCAGATTGTTGGGGGCAATATGCTGACTCTCTGTAAACCGCTTAGAGAGGCCTGAAAGGCCTATGAAGCGGTATATAAGTCTACTGCTATTGCTATTGCTAAAATAGAACAGCCAGAGAAATCAGCAATTCACTCAGATGCATCTTAGTCCACCTTACTGACCAAAATACATAAGTATCTATTTCCTTGCCTCCTTTTATTTATTTACAGAATTTATATTCCATGAATAATCATGCGCTGTAGTACTATAAGCGCACAGCGGCATATAGGCGCACAGCATCAATAAACTCACTGTGCACTAAATAAATAAATTGGCGCAGTGGTTAAATGCAGCACTGCAGGCTACTTCAGCTGACTGCTAGTTCGGCAGTTCGGCTGTTCAAATCTCACCGGCTCAGTGTTGACTCAGCCTTCCATCCTTCCGAGGTGGGTGAAATGAGGACCCGGATTGTTGTTGGGGGCGATATGCTGACTCTGTAAACCGCTTAGAGAGGGCTGCATTCTGGACTAGCTGTAGTCTCCGAACGCTTTTCAAGGGTAGCCCCATGTAGAGCGCATTGCAATAATGAGATGGGATTTTTGAGGGTTGGTGGGAAACATTTAGAAATATGGTTTGCTATTGAATTAATAAATGTTGTAGGGCTTGAAGGCCAGGGATTATTCATCCCTATTATAGATATATCACTCAATTGGTCTGGAACTGTTCATATCCTCACTTACAGGATAGAAGAGGGCATAATTTTGGAAAGCGATGCCATTTGGATATGGTTTCTTTTAAAAGGAGGAACCATGGAAATCCCCCTGGATATCATTCACGGGGGTTTCCAGAGATAAACCTCAAGAGTGAAAATGCAGAGATGTCATCTCTTTTATAAGTGCACCTGGATCGTACCCAAGGATCATACATTTCACGATCCTCAAAAGAACAAATGAAATACTTTTCCTAATCAATACTAGGCAATAAAGGAGATTTGGGGTTAACGTTTCCAACTGATCTTCAGTTGCAAAACTGTGGACAGACATGGTTTAATGATGACTGTACCCATATAGAAGAAGACCCAAAGAAATACGAATAAACAGAAAGCAGTTCAGCAAACAGGAAGAAATAGAAGTGCGTAGAGGAGGCTATGCAGTCAACAAAAAGGAAGATTAAGGAGATTAAATTGAGACACTTCATATAATCAGGAGGTAACTGTTGAAGTTTGAAGGAACAGATGAGGTGTGAGGCAGCTGAGGTAAGCGAAAAGCTATTTATTGAGTAACAGCAACAGTTAACTATATACAGAGAGAGTTCAGCACTTGACTTACTAACACTTCATATAGTGACCGTTTGAAATTACAACGGCCCTGAAAAAAGTGACTTATGATTGTTTTTCACACTTATGACCATTGCAGCATCTCCACGGTCACGTGATCAAAATTCAACTGCTTGGCAAGTTTAGTTCCAAAACTAAATTAGAAATCAGGTTAATTCCATGAAATATTTGATAAATGAGAAGATAATAAATACCATTAGAAATGACTCTCTTGAAGAGACCAGAGCAGACTTATCCCTCCAATTAATAAAAATGGGAGGAAATCCATATTTAGGAAAAAACATGGCAACAAAACATCAGCGGTTCAAATCTCACCGGCTCAAGGTTGACTCAGCCTTCCATCCTTCCGAGGTGGGTGAAATGAGGATCCAGACTGTGGGGGCGATATGCTGACTCTGTAAACCGCTTAGAGAGGGCTAAATGCCCTATGAAGCGGTATATAAGTCTAACCGCTATTGCTATTGCTATATCCTATGTGTGGACTTCAACTCCCAGAATTCACTAGCCAGACATGGTGGCTGGTGAATCCTGGAAGCTGAAGTCCACACATCTTAAAAGTTGGGAAGGTTGAGAAATACTGCTAGAAAAATTTAGAACAGACTTACAATTTTGAAGACAAGGTTAGAAAAAAAAAGTATTTGGGGATGAGACAGTATGATAATTTTAAAGCAAAATTTCAAAATATACGCACAGCCCATTTCCCACATCACTTCCTCCCTTTCACCTTGGGCATTGCAAATTCTTTGCCCTTTCATCTTGCTTTTCTGGCAACCACAATGATGAGTGGAAACAAAAATTCACATTTAAGGGGGTTGTTGAAAGAAACGTCCTTCTGGGTTCGGCTGCAAGTTGGGGGAAAAAACACTGGAGACATGGAGGCTGTTTGGAAAGATGGTTTATTGTTGGACAGGACCACATGGCTTGAGCCCTGAACAGAAAAGGTGATCACATGCTTCAATGTTGGTGGAGAAGAAGAGAAGGGAAGGACTGAGATGCTGAGTCCCTGGTTTTATGCCCTCTCTGGCCTTTGATCTTGATCTTGTATTCTGATTGGTCGTCAGACTCCCATGGGGCCATGCAGGGGCAACTCTCTAGGCTGCGTTTTGAATCCAGGTTTGGTTGAGTTCTCAGATGCCGTGTGGTGAGTTGGGTAAAGGGCCAATATTATCATGCCTTAATCCCATCTCCCTGGAGCTGAAGTGGAGAAGTCTTTATTATGTAAAGTGGACTAGCTTGGCCTTCTTAATGGCCCATCGACAAAGCGGGGATGGGCAGGAAGCTGCAGGGAGCTATTCCGTCTTTTAAAACAGGTTTCTTTCTTTTCACATCCAGAGAAATATTCCGCCTTCTCAATATTTCCTAGGATATTTCATTTTTTCTGGGAGAGGGCTGGGTGATAACTTTCTGCAGGGTCTAAAGGTGGGGTTTGTGTTATATAGAGTCCAAAACAAGCAGCATTGTTTGTAGTTATGGATAATGAGACAGTGTGATCATAGCTAAGCTAACTGGGAAGTGGTTTGATTGCCCTTCCCATTCTTCTTTTAAAATTATTTTTGAAATGGTTCTAACTCCTGGAACAAGAATGATGATGAGTTAAGCTGGTTATTTTTCCCCGAATACCATATTTCCCAAGAGCGATGCAAATCTTCAGTCTTTCAATCTTCTTTTTTTGATATACTTCCAAACGCCTGGAAGCTGCAAGTTAGTATTAAAAATAGCACGTTGCCATAAGCATTTGAATCTTTCTGTTTCCTGTAATTAGTTAATTTTCCATGTTTCTCATCACTCATTCATTCCTTGTCATCCAGACTCTTATTGAATTAGCACCATATAAACATCTGAGTTGAACAGAAAGTTGCAAGACAGGCTTGAAACTTTTTTTTTGTTTCACTGTAGCTTCCAAATGCAACTTTGATCGCCTGAAATGTTTTTGACAGGTCACCCCTACGTATTTTAAACAAGTCAGCAAAGAATGGCTTAGCTCACTATTTTTCAACCTTGGCAAATGGAATTATCTGGGAGCTGAAGTCCACACATCTTAAAGTTGCCAAGGTTGAAAAGCACTGGTTTAGCTAATCCCGAGATCAGATTCTACCCCATTGTTATATCTCCATCTGAGGTCAAATGTGTGAATTGACCTACGTCCTGGGGCTGTTATGTATATTACAGAGGCAATGTGTTAGTATTCGTCATCTCGCTGAAGCAATGAATGGGCACCTACCAGCTAAGGAATAATCAGGAGAAGGTGGGTTCTACTCCTGCTTTTTAACTTGTTGATCTAGGAAAAATGAAATGGCAAACCACTTTTAAAAGATTCTGTCAAGAAAACTGTAGGGCTAGTCCAGATTATTATTATTATTATTATACAGTTGTATCACAGCGGCCAGTTGTTTCGCCGGATTTGGCATTGGTTACTAGTCGGGCCCCACCCAGGGGCCTAGGACGTCGTAACGTATTTTCGTAATATGCGTGCAGATCCAAGCAGTGCGGCTTTTTGCATTTGACTGATGGTGATTTTTGTCAATTTTTAACTGTTTTAAATGTAATTCCAGTGCTTTTGGAATAGCACCCAGTGTGCCGATTACCACTGGAATTACCACTGCTGGTTTGTGCCATAGTCGTTGAATTTCGATTTTTAGGTCCTGGTATTTTGCGATTTTTTTCATGTTCTTTCTCATCGACCCTGCTATCACCTGGTATTGCGATGTCTATGATTGTAACCTTATTTTTCTCAACCAGTGTGATGTCTGGTGTATTATGCGCCAGTATTTTGTCGGTTTGTATACGGAAATCCCACAAGATCTTGACCATCTGATTTTCGGTGACTTTTTCAGGCTGATGTTCCCACCAGTTTGTTGCTGTTTTAATATTATAATTTTTGCACAAATTCCAATGGATCATTTGCGCTACTGAATTGTGCCGCAATTTATAATCAGTCTGCGCGATTTTTTTACAGCAGCTGAGTATGTGATCAACAGTTTCATCAGCTTCTTTGCAAAGACTGCATTTGGCATCATCAGAGGATTTTTCGATTTTGGCCTTAATGGCATTTGTGCGGATAGCTTGTTCTTGCGCAGCCAGGATTAGTGACTCTGTTTCTTTCTTTAATGTACCTGTTGTTAACCATAACCAAGTTTGTTCACTGTCCACTTTATCTTTTATTTTCTCCAGAAATTGGCCATGCAAATGCTTTGTTCTGCCAACTCTCCATTCTTGATTTTATCACATCTTTTCTGTATTCTTGTTTCGTCTGTTGGGCCTTCAGTAGATTTTTGTTCTTTACTTCGATTAATAGATGTTCTTGACTTTCTTTTAAATAATCAGCCAGTGCATGTTTTTCTTCTTCAACTGTTTGCTTCACTTGTAATAATCCTCTGCCACCTGATTTTCGGGGCAGGTACAGCCTATCAGTATCACCACGTGGATGTAAACTGTAGTGCATTGTCATTAGTTTCCTGGTTATTATTATTATTATTATTATTATTATTATTATTATTATTATTATTTATTTATTAGATTTATAGGCCGCCCAATCCCGAAGGACTCCGGGCAGCTTACAGAGAAGGAAAAAGAAAAAAAAAAAAGTTTAAAATTCACAACATGCATTCATTCTAATCGGGGCTGGACCTTAACAATAAGATAATCTCCAGGGGTCAGCAGTAATATGAAAACACATACATACCAAGAAGTAATTGAGTTTCATACAAACATTCATATCTCCCCATTCAATTCTCCAATATTACTGCTCCTGAGTGATTTGTCTTCCCAGCTAATATTGATTCCCCAGGTTTAGTCCAGCTCTGGTAGTAGCATGTAGTAGTTAATCAGGACATGATTGGGAGATCATAAGCAATAGCAATAGCAATAGCAGTTAGACTTATATACCGCTTCATAGGGCTTTCAGCCCTCTCTAAGCGGTTTACAGAGTCAGCATATTGCCCCCAACAACAATCCGGGTCCCCATTTTACCCACCTCGGAAGGATGGAAGGCTGAGTCAACCCTGAGCCGGTGAGATTTGAACAGCCGAACTGCAGAACTGCAGTCAGCTGAAGTGGCCTGCAGTGCTGCATTTAACCACTGCACCACCTCGGCTCTCTCATTTTTTTGAGAAAAACTCAAAACTCAAAAAATGAACTCTGCACTAGGAATTAAAAACAACCTGATTGAAGTCGGTGACAAGAAATTACATCATCAAGAACCCAACTCAGCTTGAGATCTTTGCTGGTTTTATCCTTATTTTTAATGACACTCTGCATCTTTAATACCCTGGTGTAATTAAACATTTAAATCATTATCAATCAAATTAATCATTATCAATTAAATCATTGACTATCGAACTTTCCCTATTATTCATTATGGAAAACTAAAGCGAGGTGGCGCAGTGGGTAGAGTGCAGTACTGCAGGCCACTTCAGCTGACTGCTATCTGCAGTTCGGCGGTTCAAGTCTCACCGGCTCAGGGTTGACTCAGCCTTCCATCCTTCCGAAGTGGGTGAAATGAGGAGCCGGATTGTTGTTGGGGGCGATATGCTGACTCTGTAAACCACTTAGAGAGGGCTGAAAGCCCTATGAAGCAGTATATACGTCTAACTGCTATTTCTATTGCTATAAAATTATAACGCAGTCAGTATCACATACGGGAGTGTCCCACCAAGGTAGAGTCAAGAAGAATGGATTTTTGCAGCATGATCGAAGCCCCCATTCCTTTTCAAAAATATGTGCATTGTGCAATTGCACCCATCAATTTAGCTGCTTTTTTATACCCACACTCCTGATATATCTGTCTGAAAGGCCATTAAAAGAATTGAATGAATAACAATAGTATAAGATTGGCCAAGAAAAAGAATAACCATGTGAATGTATACCTAGAATTGTATGTAAGAGAATAAATGATAGATAAGAATATACAGCACATTATAGGTAAACAATATTTGCTTATAAATAGCTAAGTATAAATAAATATAGAATTGTACATAAAAATGGATAACGAATAAGGAGATTATAAACGCAAGATAGAAATGTATAGAAGGGAAAACACTAACTGCAAAGAAACCGATACGGATTGTATGATATACGATGGAACTTCTTGTTCCTGTGTTGCCTTAAGTCATGTGTTTGTTCTTGTTGATGTGTTTATGTGTGTAAAATAAAAACTTAAACAATAAAAAAGAGTGAGATAAAAGGGTTCATTTGTGACAGATTAAAACCTAGAAGGCTGAGGGGAAAAAAAGCCTATTTCACTCTTTTATACTCTCCGAAGGGAGAAAGGATGATAGAGATTGGTGAAGAGCTGCTGAAACTTCTAAATATACCTCCTCTTCACCTCTGAAGGTATCGTTTAATTCCAGGCGTGACTGTCAATTAAAAAAAAGTGGCTTCGAGTTGAGTTTCTTTGTTCAGCTCCTCATCCTAATTGGGCTCAAAAAAATATGTGAAAGATCATTCAAATATGTGAAGCTTTATGAAAAGAATTGTTGCAGGGACCATGTTGGACCCAGCTTTGTATTGTTTCTCCCTTTTATATATTTTTCCTCACCTTTTAATCCCCCCTCCCCGGCTTAAAACCATATGGGATGCGGTGGGAGGGGGGGGGGGGTGTTGAATGCTTAAAACCTTGGTTTCCAAGTCAGCCTTAAACAAGACCAGAAGGTGGAAGCCTAATTTACATGCAAAAACGTTGTTTTCTGATGAAGCTTTTACACTTGGAAATTAGTTGTTTTCAGAGTTATTTTCTTTCCATTGTCATGGAGGTTAATTTGAATGGCAAAATGTTGGGAGGGCAGATTGTGGACTATTCAAATGCACCGAAAAAAAGGATTTAGCGGGCTCTAGGTCCTGCTGGGGGTGGCAGTGGCCAGCTGATGGGGCTGATAGATATTTACCAAGCAGAAGATTCTTATTTTAATGGAACTCAAATTGTTCAAGTTTGATTGACAAAAGCTAAATTTGTTTCATGAGCCTTTCAACAAAAATGTATTCTGGCGCAGTACTGGAAGAAGGAAGACTTGCCTACAATCCAAGAATGGACATTGAAAGTCACAAACTTAGCCGAGATGGCTAAAATATCGGCATATCTTAAAGATCATTCAAATGAGAGATATAAACGAGACTGGAAAAAATGGACTGGACTATATACAAAATAAATACGGGACCAAGAAATTCCAGTTAGCCTATGCTTAAGATCAGAAATGATTTAAATTGTTTAAAGTTAGCTCAGCAAGAAGAAGCTAAGGTCAATGTAGAGATGTCATTAATTTCTTTATTTCTTTTTTCTCAATAGATTTTAGACTGTGTTTGTTAAAAATCCATACCGTGTACGGGTTCTGGGAAGTGGGGGGGGGGAAAGGAGGAGGGGGGTTGGGGGGTGGAGGGAGGGAGGGGCATACAAAAAAAATTGTACTTCGATGTTTTAATGATTGACGAATGATGATATATTTGTGTTTTTTAAAAGAAATAAAAAGTATTCTGTGAACAAATATGTATTGGCCCTTTAAATAGTTTTTTTTTGTTTATTTGTCTATCAAATTTATATAGCTGCCCATCTCACCAAAAGGCAATTCTGAGCAACGCACAAAAATAGATACAGCTGCCAATATAA
The DNA here is from genome assembly GCF_051295495.1 of Thamnophis sirtalis. NCBI lineage: Eukaryota > Metazoa > Chordata > Lepidosauria > Squamata > Natricidae > Thamnophis > Thamnophis sirtalis. The sequence goes on from NW_028261395.1 coordinate 2,622,023, forward strand.
AATCTGGGGGGAAAAAACCCCACAGTAATAAATATTATTAACACAAAAATATGAACCATACTGGAGGGGCGGATAAAAACGGCTCCCTTGACAATGGTGCCATGTCCTTGGCATCCTGGCACCATAAACAGATCTGGAGGGAAATTTCAGGATATCATGTATCAAATATCACATCTCTTTGCCCTGAATCTACTAAAAATTAAGTTGAAAAGATGATGAAGGCAAGTTGGAATATTTCATACGTAATGTTTTTATGACGAGACAGGATTACGGAAGAGGCAGGGTTTAAAACAAGTACTATTTCTTTGCCAAAACACTAAATAAGTTTTAGATTTTTTACTTTGGGGAGGGCGGAAAGAGTGGGTTGGTGGGGGTGAATGTAGCTCTCTAAGCTTCAGGGCATTTTTTTAAATTTAAGGGAGAATCCAAAGCAATTAGCATTTTGCTTCAAGGTGTCAGCCAGTCCCAGAATAATAAAGCAAGTTAAATATTTCCTTGGGTTATTCTAGGTCCCACACTTGAAACTAACATATTATTTCAATCTTGTCCTTTTCTTTTCTTTTCTTTTCTTTTCTTTTCTTTTCTTTAAAAGCCCTTGTGTAGTAAATAAAGTGCTGAAGTTCAAAGTTAAGATTTATGGTGGAAGAAAGCAGTTTCTGGATATTGGGCAACAAACTCCGATGGGGTTTTCTTTATCCAAGATCCCTTCCAATTTATGATCAAGGTTAGCCAGCTTCTTTAAAATGGGTGGCATCAAAATCGTTGTAAATAAAACAATCAAAGATAAGGCGTCAGTGAGGGGGGGGAAAAATACTCTGCGTGTTTTCATGTCCAATTTTCAAGAGATTGCCTGCAAAATTATTTAGAAATGCTTTGTCATTGCCTCCTTCTTAGGGCTGAGAGAAATTGACTGGCTCAAGGTCAGTGCACAAGGCAGGACTAGAACTCCTAGTCTCCTTTCTAGCTTTGAACCTTAAATCGTGACCCCAAACTGGCTCTCGGGAATAATAGTAGCTCAGATTTAAAATAAAGATGTGAATAAATGAAGCTAATTAAATATTTTTGATCACATCAAAAAAGCATTAGCAATAGCAATAGCAGTTAGACTTATATACCGCTTAGAGAGGGCTGAAAGCCCTATGAAGCAGAGTCAGCATATTGCCCCCAACATATTACAGAGTCAGCATATCGCCCCCAACAATCCGGGTCCTCATTTCACCCACCTCGGAAGGATGGAAGGCTGAGTCAACCCTGAGCCGGTGAGATTTGAACCGCCGAACTCCAGCTAGCAGTCAGCTGAAGTGGCCTGCAGTACTGCACTCTAACCACTGCACCACCTCGGCTCCTTCGACATTGCTAGTCATGCAACTCAGCGTCTCTCCATTTCTAGCTGGATGCCTTAGCCATAACCCCAAACTGGTTCTAGCTGCTGATTTAAGAAGATATCAGCTTGATAGCTGAGTTTAATACTGATTGATAAAATATTCAGAAATTGAATTCTGTGGCCTTGTTTTCAGGGATAGAGGCCCATGTTAAAATATCTGATGGCTTTTAATGCCTACCCTAACCCTTGCTAACCCTAAGCAGACTGAACAGAGAACCCAAGGTGGCGCAGTGGTTAAATGCAGCACTGCAGGCTACTTCAGCTGACTGCAGTTCTGCAGTTCGGCTGTTCAAATCTCACCGGCTCAGGGTTGACTCAGCCTTCCATCCTTCCGAGGTGGGTAAAATGAGGACCTGGATTGTTGTTGGGGGCGATATGCTGACTCTGTAAACCGCTTAGAGAGGGCTGAAAGCCCTATGAAGCGGTATATAAGTCTAACTGCTATTGCTATTGCTATATTCTCCATCTCTCTCCCTCTCTTCCTCCTTTTCTCTTTTCCCCTCTCTCCTTCTTTCTCTTTTTCTGTCTCCCCCCTTCTCCCTCCTTTCCTTTCTTTCCCTCTCTCCTTTTCAAGATTGGCTCAGCCTTCCATCCTTCCGAGGTGGGTGAAATGAGGACCCAGACTGTGGGGGTGATATGCTGACTCTGTAAACCGCTTAGAGAGGGCTGAAAGCCCTATGAAGCGGTAGATAAGTCTAACTGCTATTGCTATTGCTATAACCCATCGAAAGCAATTGGCGAGTAAAGGCAGATTGTAATGTTTATTCATAAACCTACCTACCTTCCTTCCTTCCCTCCCTCTAGATCTTCTAACTGAAACAGTGGCATACCAAATATCAAAAAAATAATTCTGCTGCCTTATCAACGAATTGCAAAAGCGTTTTTTTGCTTTTTGCAAAATTACAGACAGACGAGGTTGTTATTCTTTGGTGAAACTAGATGAAGCTGCCAGATGTTAACGAATCTATATCTCGATAGCATTTTTCATAATCGTTTAAATCTCTTTGCATTAGCGTTTAAAAGAAATTAATTGTCACCTTTGTTTTGGGGTACTTTTGGAAAAGTTTACATCATAACTCTCTTTAATTTTCCCACTGGTCTATAAAAGAATAAGACTAACATTACACATAGCTTTTCCATTTAAACATTTGGAAGTAGAAAGATTTGCACGCGGAGACCTGAAAAAGGGAATACTGACATCTTGTGACTGACAGAAGAAATGCTAGGATATATTTTGGACCAAGCACCATTTTAAAAATAATTGTAATAAGAAAAAGCATTTGGCTCGATTAGTATTTTTGCTTCTGATTTCTATGCTCAGTGGCGGACCCATTGTTTTAAAAACAATTTGTTCCTTTGGAATTTGACAGAAAAGCTGGGAAATATTTTAATGAATAAATATATCTCTATGTAGAAGAGGGGGACGGAAATATGCTAAGAAATGTATCTACGTATCTCCATCAGCAACGTTGGTTCCTGGCATGAAGCAGTTTTGATTATTTAACAAGGGTTTAAGACAATTCTCATGCAGATGTGATTACTATTTCTTTACTTATTTACCTGGAGCTCTTGAGAGCCAAGGTGGCGCAGTGGTTAAGAGCAGCACTGCAGGCTACTGCTAGATCAGCAGGTCAGCGGTTCAAATCTCACCGGCTCAGGGTTGACTCAGCCTTCCATCCTTCCGAGGTGGGTAAAATGAGGACCCAGATTGTTGGGGGCAATATGCTGACTCTCTGTAAACCGCTTAGAGAGGCCTGAAAGGCCTATGAAGCGGTATATAAGTCTACTGCTATTACTGCTATTGCTTAATATCCATACATTTTACATGGCCTTATCTTCTTGTCATAAAAGAGCAAGTACATCAGAGTAGCCAAGGAAAACCAATAAACAGAAAAATTCAAAGAAACATTCATGTAGTAACTTAAAAATAAATAAAATAAATGATAATTTGAGTTTGGAATTGACATGTCTCTGTGTTATATTCAATAAACAATTGCCAAACTCTTTACAAGTGCTCAAAGTTTTTGTCTTTTGTATTATTATCGAGGTGAAGATTTAGAGGAATAAGCAAAGAATATCAGAGATTATAAATGAAAAGTAGTAATGGAAATTCTCTTCTACTGTTTGGGAGAGACCAGAGAAAGAGGGGGGCTTCTTTGGAAATTTGCACACACAAACATAGACACACACAAACAAACACACAACTATCCATGCTGGAACTATTATTCTGATTTAATCCTCCCATAGTTCCTTTTTACCCCCACTGGATTGAAGAACTAATTTAAGAATTCATTCACATCACAATCATATGTGGAAAGAGCAGTGGTTAAAGATAGTAACCAATCCTTCTCTCCATAGAATTGCAATCTAAGTGAACATGAAGTCCCAGGTCTCCACACAACCTATTTTTAATTTTCGTAAAATGATACTCTTTAAAGTTCTCTAAGGGAAATGTTTTTTTTTCTAATGAGAACTTTTAAGTCTATTGCGTTTCAGCTCTTGGATGAAAGGCCATCCATTTGTGATTTTCATTCTTTGCTTAATCGTGGCACTGACTGAAGCCTTGCTAAATGAGAAGTGATCAAATGTTCCCTTATTATCCTAGCAGGTTTCTGCCAAAATATTATGTCACATCCATCACTCCATCTGGATTCTGATTAATTCCAGCCCTGAGCTATTCCACTTAGGTCATACTTTTCAAGTTGGTTCTTACCACTCCCAAATAAAGAGCAATTATGTTTTGACAGGAAAACTGTTCCATTCTAACATGTAACGCTCCACGTTATGGAAATGATTTCGTGGAATTACAGCCATTAGTTTACTCACCAAATTTAGACCATTATCTTTTATACCCAGTCAAGGTGAAGAATAAGCAATTTCTACAAGCTTCACACAGATTCAAAGGTTGCCCTGCCATGACTCACCAAGAGGCAAGAGTTTTCTAATTTCTGTAGCCGCCATTGACTTATTGGGAATGACTGGGCAAGTTGCATTCCAATGAGAAAGAAGGCCCATCTGTAAAATCCTAGCTTTCTTCATCCTAATTATGCTTCGTGTCTAAGTATAAACATATGGTAGGAATTGAGTCCTCTGCAGAAGTGAATCCTGTCTCAAATTGCCTCTGTGACAATGGAATGGCTAATGTGCTTTCTAAATGGTAACTTCACACAAAGACCTGTCCTCCTTAAGACACTTGTCTAAGCTAAAGTGGGCTTTGATAGATTGTAGTCCAGCATGTGATAGGAACCAAGCCATGATGGTACATGACAATAGCAATAGCAGTTCGATTTATATACCGCTTCATAGGGCTTTCAGCCCTCTTTAAGCGGTTTACAGAGTCAGCATATCGCCCCCAACAACAATCTGGGTCCTCATTTCACCCACCTCGGAAGGATGGAAGGCTGAGTCAACCTTGAGCCGGTGAGATTAGAACCGCTGAACTGCAGATAGCAGTCAGCTGAAGTGGCCTGCAGTACTGCACCCTACCCACTGCACCACCTCGGCTCAAGACGGTTTATTGGAGTTGCTGCGTGTTTTATGAATTTAGGAATGGTATTTTTTTTTAGCCTGAAATTAAGTTTATTTGCAATGTGAACACAGCCAAAGGTGAAGATTCTCAGCTCTAAGAGTTAACTAGTTTTGACATTTGTGATTATGGCCATGGAGACGATGGCAGACCATGGGCATGACATGAGAGACTAGCAAATTTCCAGGATCTACAAAAAACCATTAAATGTATTAAAATGCATTCATGCTTAGAATTCCTGTTTGTAAGATGAACCACAAATGAGCGCTTTGAGAACTCTTACCTTACTTACTAATAGAGTTTTTAGAATATGGGGTGGTATAACTCTTTGGTTGTGAGACAATTTATCTTCTGATGATAGTACAAGTTAGTGATCCAGAAAACACCTGTGAGTTGTTCCAGGATGCACGCCGTCGAAGGGCTACTTGCCGTCAAGAACAACGGCGTAATTACAAGAGGTGATTACGCTCAGCTGATGCTCATTAAGATTCTCTCCTGATTATAAAGTAATTCAGTAACTCTCTCTCTCTCAGCCCATGATGGTAGTGACAAGCTGGTCAGCCAATCCCTGTTGCAACCAAATATTCAATACTTTGAAAAAAGAGGACTCTGCACTCGAGGGAAAATGATCGGAAATAAAAACAAATCTATATTTTGCTAAGCACAATGACCACAAAACTAAACTGAAAATTTGTTCGGCTTTATTTCATTGCTTTGTGTATAAGGCAGGACTGTAGCAAAATGAAGCTTAGAGCTATTATTACGACCTTTTATAGTATCTAACTCATGCCACTTGCGAACCATTTTATAGTCCTCTCTTTTGTAGGAATAAATAGCATGTGTTTCTCCCCCCGCCCCCCAAAAAAGTTAAGAGACACCATTTCAAATTGCTCATAATTAAAATAAACCTTTGAAGTTTTCACTTACCTGGAAGTCAGTCCCTGTGAAACTCAAAGGGACTTTACTTGCCAGTAGACATGTATAGAATTACAGTGTAAATAGAGTACATAGGGAAGGAAAAACTGAAAAAAAATAATAATGAAGGGTATATTAAGAAAAATGTTTAAGAACAAAAAAAGACATCTCATTTTATAATCTTCTTATCAAAGTCAGGATTCAGAACTCCTAGTCCCTTTCGGCTGTTATTTCTCAAAACATCTTGGAAAGCAGTTGAGTTCACATAAAGGGTCTTTTTCACTGGTGCAAAACTCAGGAGATCAGAGACAGACACGTAATTAGAGGTGGGGGTTCAATTTGGCCCAAAGGTTGCATAACCTCGTTTCAAAGTCAAGCTTGAAGAAAGACGTCTTCCTTAACCAGATGAGAAAGGATTCACAATCTTCATTGAAATGTAGTTCTACAAAAATAGAAAGAAGCCATAATTTAGACAGGCATGTTAGTTTTTAATGCACAAGTGTTCAACTAAAAATCATTGCGAAATAGTTTAAAGGAAAAACCTGCATATTGTGTCAATCATCTCCTTCATATCTAGACTCCTTTTGGTTTCACAGCTTAGATTCAAAAAGTTCTTGCTTTGGCAATGCACTTAATTTGCTTTCAGAGCAGTGTATATAGATATTGTGGCAAGCGAGTGATCTTTAATACGATCTTGACAATTCTTAGTAATTAACTTCATTACTGTTAAAGTCTTTGACTTACAACTGGTAGCTTAGTGACTGTTCATAGTTACAATAGATCCCCCCCAAAAGATACCTATAACGTGGTCAGAGGTGGGTTCCTACCAGTTCGCACCTATTCGGTAGAACCGGTTCGTCAAATCTACCGAACCGGTTAGAAGAGGTTCCACCAGTGGACCCGGAAAGCAGGCCACACCTACAGAAGAGCTTCCAAAATTTGTTTGAAACCCACCACTGGTCCTTGGATATGATTATTCTACACTCTCATGCTCCTATTTATAAAACTCAGTGCCTCTGTGAAAGGTAAGGATGACTCCTGCGTTTGTGGCGCAATCAGAACATTGCGTGTGTTGAAGTTGTTTTAACGCAAACCAAAAATGCCTTTTAAAAAACAAGTTGACATCCTATTCTTATGCATGCCAGTGCTGTGTGTGAGGTAATTTAAGGTGGTTCTGACAAGTGTCGTCGGCATCTTCATATCCATTCACATGGGCGGCAAGCCACTCCCATCCAGTCACATGAGCAGCAAGCCACTCCCACAAAGGAGGCCACACCCACAGAGTAGGTTCGAACAATTTTTGAAACCCACCACTGAACCTGGTTCCAAAGCCCAATGGCCACCCCCTCGGGGTCATGTGGATGTATTTCAGGAGAAACTGGTCTGTATTTACAGTCATCCGCAGCTTCTTGAGGTCACATGATTGTGTTTACTTCTAATTTTCAGCAAAGACTCCCCATAGCGAACAATGGGTTTGCTTAACACCCATAGGAAAAAAATGCTTGTAAAATTGGGTCATAAGTTGAGAATTATCAGTATAGTTCCACAGAATCGTAGACATTCTAATTAGTCTATTTACTATAACTCTAAATAGTCTAATTACTGTTAGCTCTAGGAAAAAGACTAAAAACCCTGCAGGGATATGTGATTTGATTTGATAATAAATTTATAGGCCGCCCAATCCCGAAGGACTCCGGGCGGCTTACAGAAAATAAATTTTAAAAAAGTGCAAAGTTAAAAAAACGGAGGAAACAAATTAAAAAATAAGCCACATCATGCACTCCATCTAATCGGGGCTGGACCTCGGTCATGAGGTCAACAGCCCCAGGCCTGCCGGAATAGCCAGGTTTTGATAGCCTTTCGGAAGGCCGAGAGAGTGGGTAGGGTCTGGATCTCTGGGGGTAGTTCATTCCATAGGGTCAGAGCGGCTACAGAGAAGGCCCTCCCCCGGGGAGCCGCCAGCTGACATTGTCTGGCTGACGGCACCTGGAGAAGGCCCACCCTGTGCGATCTTATCGGCCCCTGGGAAGTATGCGGCAGAAGACGGTCCCGCAGATATCCGGGTCCCAGGCCATGTAGGGCTTTAAAGGTAATAACCAGCACCTTGAATCGCGCTCAGAGACCGATAGGGAGCCAGTGCAGCTCGCGGAGGATAGGTGTAATGTGGGTGTATCTTGGAACACCCAGTATCGCTCGCGCGGCTGCATTCTGGACTAGTTGTAGTCTCCAAACACTTTTCAGGGGCAGCCCCATGTAGAGCGCATTACAGTAGTCATTACAGTGTCCAGGAAGTCTCTGAAAGAAGGACAATTGAACAAAAGAAAAATATAATTTTGAACGTGTGTTGTTGCCCAATTAAAGCAACAATGAATTGATTTAGATTTTAATCAATTTAACAATATTCATTTTGCTTAGTAAAATTGAAAACGTTTTAAGTTTCCATCAATGCCTATTGAAACCAAAAAGTAAGTTTGTCTGTGGTCAAGTGCACCTATGGACAACCTGATTATCAACCTAATTAATTTGAATGTAAAAAGATACAAGCGGAAAATACATACCGGCAAGGAATAGAGGAGGATTGCTAGAAACAAAAGCACGATCAGCAGGATGATAAGGCCAATGAAGACCCACTTAAATCTCCGCCACACTATAAATTTCATTGTCTTGCATGGATTTGTGAACCAAAGGAAAGATGTGTCCGGTCGACTGTGGAAGGAAAAAAAGATCCAGTTGGCGCATAGCTTTCATATATTCAATTCAATTCAATTTATTAGACTTATAGGCCGCCCAATCCCGGAGGACTCCGGGAGGCTTACACAGAACAAGAAAAGAAAAACAAACAAAATAAAAATAAAATTAAAAATTCCCCAACACACATATGTTCTGATCAGGGCTGGACCCTACATAATAAGGTCAACAGCCCCAGGCCTGCCGGAACAGCCAGGTTTTAACGGCTTTTCTGAAGGCCATGAGGGTGGGTAAAGTCCGGACCTCTGGGGGTAGCTGATTCCACAGGGTCGGAGCAGCCACAGAGAAGGCTCTCCTCCGAGGCCCCGCCAGGCGACACTGTCCGGCTGACGGCGTCCTAAGGAGGCCCAATCTGTGGGATCTTATCGGCCGTTGGGAGGTGTATGGCAGTAGGCGGTCTCGCAAATACGCTGGTCCTGAGCCATGTAGGGCTTTAAAGGTAATAACCAACACCTTGAATTGCGTTCGGAGACCAATTGGCAGCCAGTGCAGCTCGCGGAGGATAGGTTGACTGTGTGTGCAGAAATCCTATCTCTAAGAATCTAGTATGAATACTATGAATACTATTACTGTTGAAGATAAGAATGCTATAGATATTAATGGCATATAACAGTGATGGCTAACCTTTTACAGATCGTGTGCCCAAAGCGTGTGTGAAAAATATCTTACTTTGGCATGTCTAGCTTGGGGTTCATATTAGGTTCATCTCTTCCTTTCCCAGCTGGTCGTTCCTCAATGTCTTTTTCACCAAGGATTTCCAGAGTCATTTCAACTTTACCCTTTAAGTAAATAAAAATATTATCAAGAACTTCACAGTGCTGCAGCTTAGTGATGCTTTATTCATGATGTTCAATGATACATGAACGTACTTCAGTCTCATCCTGAAGTGTGATTCAGTGCAAAGTGTCTCGACTTCAGCATCTTTAAAATGTGTGGGCTAGTTCCCAGAATTCCCCAACCAGATTCCCCCCCCCCAGGAAAATCCCCCAAACTCACCAATCAAAAGTCACTCAGATTTTGTGAATGTGGCATAAAAATACGCTTTGTGTGCATTAATTGCACTGATTTTCACCGCATGTTGGTATTTCTGGGAATTTATATTCATAATCAATTCAATCTCTACTACTTTAATATTCAGGGCAAGGAAGTTATTAAATAGCTTGCGGATTCTGTCCCTTCATCAGGGTCTATTGTGGAGGAGGCGAAAAATTGGGATGACTAGAAATGAGTGGATTCCATAAAGCAAAATTTAACGATGAGCTTATGTAAACAGTTTGGAATTGTAAATCTCAACACAAATGAAACGAAAATCCTATGGAAGATGCTCTCGGGTATACAACTGTCATTTACTTAACTACTTACTAAATATTGTGTGCAGTGCTTCCCTTCAGAAACAACTTAAATCTCTTGTGAGGAAGAAGGGTAGTTAAAGTTTGAGGAGCAAAATGAAAGGGTGTAGGAGAACTCGCCCCAATCGTCTCCCCACGGTTGACTCACCTCAGCACGGGACAATTTGACGTGGGATCACTCAAGAGAGAGAGAAGTGAATTGTAACAGCAGGTCTTGTCTTGCTTTACGTTTGAACCCGAAGACGTCTAACTTGAGAAGGCTCAAACCTAATAACCCAAGACAAGACCCGTGACCCAACAAAAGCGCGCACGACAAAAGCGCGCCGACAAAACCGCGCTAAAACTGCGACGTCATCAACGCGCCGACAACAGCGCAGAGACAGAAGGGCGCTTTACAACAGCGCGTCAACAGAAAGCCGATTTAACTTAAGGTAAGGGTTAGGTTTAGGTTTAGGTTTACGGTTAGGGTTAGGATTAGGATTAGGGTTAGGTTTAGGGTTAGGTTTAGGGTTAGTTTTAGCGTTAGTTTTAGCGTTACGTTTAGGGTTAGCGTTACATTTAGAGTTAGGGTTAGCGTTACGTTTAGGGTTAAGTTTAGGTTTAGGGTTAGGTTTAGTTTTATAGCGCGCTTCTGTCACCGCGCTGTTGTCGGCACGATTCAGCGCTCATTCATCGGCGCGCTTTAGAACTCGCGGTTTTGTCACCGCGGTTTAGTCGGGCGCGGTTTTGTCGTTCGCCCTTTTGTCGGTGAACCGACAAGACCTACTGCAAATCACTTGTTCCTCTCTTGACTTATCCCGCATCGAATTGTCCCGTGGTGAGTTGGCTATGGCGAGTGGTCCTGTGGTGTTGTATTAGCCACGGCAAGTCAGCAGAGGTGAGTAGGCCATGGTGATTTCCTTCACTCCAAAATGAAAACCCAAGGATTAAGGAGTATTGACCGAAAGGCAAATCAGCTGACATAAACTGGCCACGGCGATTTGTCCTATTCCAAAATGAAAACCCAAGAATTAAGGAGTATTTAACAGAACCTTACAGCCAGAATACGGGAACCGTCTTTCTCGAGGTAGCATGGCCACCATCCCCTCATGGATTTTTGTTCAAAGAGTGAAGCAATTTTAACGTTCTTCATCACGCTCATTGGCTTGTGCTCTGGAATCATGTCTAAATTGCACTTTTGTGGAACTTTTGCGGGCACCACTGTGTTGTGCAAATCAAGTTCGACAAAACCTAAAAGCGAAAGGGCGGAGAGAGAGAATATCGTTATTATTTCAAGATACTTTGGCACATAGAACTTCAGGCCGTAATTTCCCCTATTCCCGAAGTACTTCATACATACCCAGATAATCATCCAAAGAGAATTTATCATTATCCCATATCTGAATAAGCAGCTTGGGTGGAATTCGGAATTCAGAATTGTCAAGACTCCAGAAGTGTTCCTAAGAGCCAGAATCAGAACAGAAGGTGACTTAAGCAAGGAATTTATCATGGATTTCCCTCCTCATCTTTTGCAAAAGGGCTCTTAGCATCACCCGTCTACCACTTTCTATCAGCAGCATTGCAGTTCTGACTGAAGAAAATCCACAGAGGTTAAAAAGATTGATTCGCTTCAGTTCTTTTCATTACATTCCAAGGTAATGCGTACATTAGAAGCCAGAGATACCCTGACCACTGAAAGCTGGCTAAACACTTGATATTCTCCACTTGGGGCTGCCCCTGAAAAGTGTTCGGAGACTGCAACTAGTCCAGAATGCAGCCGCGCGAGCGATACTGGGTGTGCCAAGGTACACCCGCATCACACCTATCCTCCGCGAGCTGCACTGGCTGCCCATTGGTCTCTGAACACGATTCAAGGTGCTGGTTATCACCTTTAAAGCCCTACATGGCCTAGGACCTGGGGGTTCCACCACAAAACCGCGGACGACAAAATCGCGGTCGACAAAAGCACGCATTTGACGTCATCACAGCGCGACGAAAACATCGCGCTGTGATTGAAAAATGTAAAAATAAAGCAAAAACCTTACCCTAACCCCCCCAAACCTAACCCCAAACCTAACCCTAAACCTAACCCTTAACCTAACCCTAAACCTAACCCTTAACCTAATGCTAAACCTAACGCTAACCTTTAACGTAACGCTAAACGTAACCCTAACGCTCTAAACCTAATCCTAACCCTTAACCTAACCCTAACCCTAACCCTAAACCTAACCCTTACCTTTATGTGAATCGGCTTGCTTTAATTTTATTTTTATTTCAATTTTTAATTTTTTTCGTCACGCTGTGATGACGTCAAATGTGCGCTTTCGTCGATTGCGCTTTTGTGGACCGCGGTTTTGACGGGTCACGGGACTTGGGTACTTACGAGACCATCTCCTGCCACATACCTCCCTTAGACCAATAAGATCACACAGGATGGGCCTTCTCCGGGTGCCTTCAGCAGGACAATGCCGGTTGGCGGCGCCTAGGAGTAGGGCCTTCTCTGTTGCCGCTCCGGCCATACGGAATGAGCTGCCCCCGGAGATCCGGGCCCTCCCCACTCTCATGGCCTTCCGAAAAGCTATCAAAACCTGGCTGAAGGCACCCAGAGAAGACCCATCCTGTGCGATCTTATTGGTCTAAGGGAGGTATGTGGCAGGGGACGGTCTCGGAGGTATCCAGGTCCTAGGCCATGTTTGTTTTTGTTTTAAAAGAAAAATAGGCATGGAAGGTGAAAGCCTTTAGTGGAAAAACAGCAAAGAGAAGAGCTGTGCTCCTTCCTTTTCTATTTCCTATTCAAAATGACCCTTCCCGTATGCCATCTTCAGATTTCAGATTTCAGATTTAATTTATTTGTATGCCGCCCTTCTCCGGGAGGGACTCAGGGCGGCGAACAACTCAAAGGGGAAAGGGGATACAAACACAATACACGTAATTAAAATACACAAGAGTCATACAGCCATACAAGTCGAGAGGGGAGGGGAACTCATCAACCCCAGGCCTGCCGGCACAGCCAGGTTTTGACGGCTTTCTGGAAGGCCTGGAGAGGGGTGAGGGTCCGAATCTCCGCGGGGAGTTCATTCCAAAGGGCCGGAGCCGCCACAGAGAAGGCCCTCCCCCGGGTAGTAGCCAGATGGCATTGGCTGGTAGACGGAACCCAGAGGAGGCCGACCCTGTGCGATCTAACAGGTCTGTGGGAGGTAATTGGCAGAAGGCGGTCTCTCAAGTACCCAGGTCCAATCTTCCTTGCTCTCCGTTCCTTAGGGGAAAATAGGAAGTCAGAATTCTTTTCTTCTATGGATGAAGACGTGGTTGAGTAAACTGGGGAAGCAGGACGAAGCTAAAAGCCCCTCATGGTTCTTCCTATGGATTTGTGTACAACGGTTTTCAGCTTCATTAAAACAAATACAAGCCTAGATGCCAATTATCAAGCGCATTAATGATTTACAGAATTGTCCTTGGGGTCTATACCTTTTTGGAAACTGTGCAGAGTTGCTCCGCCGGAAAATAATTGAAAGGAAAGATAAATCTCCAGTTGAAATTCCCTTCCCCATCCAGGGATCTATAATGGACATCCGTTTTCTGTTTGTGGTCTTCGTGGCCAGGCATCCATCTGTAAGGCAGAAGCAAGCAGATAGGGCTGTGTAGTCCATGGAAGTGACCCATCGAAACCTTGGCAACTTTAACATGTGTGGACTTCAACTCCCAGTTGTCCATGGTAGTGGGGGAATTCGGGGAGCGGAAGTTTATACATCTGAAAGTTGTCAAGAGCCGAGGTGGCGCAGTGGCTAGGGTGCAGTACTGCAGGCCACTTCAGCTGACTGCTATCTGCAGTTCAGCGGTTCAAATCCCACCGGCTCAAGGTTGACTCAGCCTTCCATCCTTCCAAGGTGGGTAAAATGAGGACCCAGATTGTGGGGTCGATATGCTGACTCTGTAAACCGCTTAGAGAGGGCTGAAAGCCCTATGAAGCGGTATATAAGTCTAACTGCTATTGCTATTGCTATGTTGTGTATAATGACAATACTTACCTTACTGCCCACTGGTAAAACCTGGCTGCCTGCAGGTTCAATATATATTGGCACTATATTGCCTTTCTATGCCATGTTTCCGGTCAAAGATAGTAAGAAAATATATGATAAGAGGAAGACAACTGGCATGCTGTCAAATTGTTCAATGGTTGAATAGGTTAGGTGAAATGCACGTGTAAGATGTTAGTGTATTAAAGCCGAGGTGGCGCAGTGGTTAGGGTGCAGTACTGCAGGCCACTTCAGCTGACTGCTATCTGCAGTTCAGCGGTTCAAATCTCACCGGCTCAAGGTTGACTCAGCCTTCCATCCTTCCGAGGTGGGTGAAATGAGGACCCGGACTTTGGGGGCGATATGCTGACTCTGTAAACCGCTTAGAGAGGGCTGAAAGCCCTATGAAGCGGTATATAAGTCTAACTGCTATTGCTATTAATGGACTAATCTTTCTAACCCAAGAACACTGCACAACTGTGCATGCAAATGTATAGTTTTTAACATAGACCAAATGATGGGATGTTAATATTGCATGATTATTCAATTCCAATGCTTCTAACTGATTGGAAGTCTTAGTGACCAGGTTCCATAACACTAAGCAATGCTTTCCTGTTTTCAACAAGTCCTTCCAAAGTCATTGTTACCCTTTTATGTAGATGTCACTCATTTCTTCTCCTGTGATGCTTTTCTCATCCAGGATGACATCTTTGGTGTTCCAAATTATCACCCGTAGTTCGTATCTGTAAGGCAAGTAATGGAAAGAATGAGTTCTTTTTTTAAAAATTATTATTATTAAAGTTTTTTAATTTTTAATTTAAAACAAATACAACATCCTTCTTTACATGCTATAGAAAGTGTATCAGTTGGTTACAAATAGACTTTTGCGCATCTCTTCCACCGTCAAGAAACATAGTTCATGTTAACTCGAGCATTTTAACTCAAATATTCATACATGTCACCATCCTCATATATCCATTTTCATTTGACTATAATTATTATTAAAAAAATAATAGTAATAATGATAATAATAATTCTTGTTTCTTAAACAATACAGGCCCACACCAGTGGGAAAAGAAAAAAATCGAAGAAAAAGAAAGAAAAAGAAAAAAGAAAAGAAAAAAAGAAAAAAGAAAAACAAAAAAGACAAAAAGAACAAAAGAAAAAACAAAAGAAAAACCAAAAAAAAAAGTAACACAGGTATATATCATTTAAAAAAAAAGTATAAAAAGTATAAAAAAAAGAATGAGTTCTTGTGTTTGCCTCCATCTGAATTCAGAGATGGTGACAAAGGGCCACAGAAGAGAACAGAATGCAAGGCAAACTTCTCATTTATCTCGAAAGGATCTGAAAAGATCAATATTTTTGGGGCCACGAAATACAGTAGCACGCTACGAACATCAGCCAATCTTACTCACTTTTTAGCCTTGCGAGGAGTGATGTTAAAAGGAGGGCCTGGCGGGCCCAAGCTTTTGGGAAAAACGTCCACCCACATTTGAAGCTTCCCCTGTATCAATAAGATAACGATCGTGTCAGGTTTTATTTTAAATAAAGAAGAAAAGAAAACCTGTCTCTTCACCTATCGGTATTCTAATTTGATAACGTGACCTGGATGCAACCCTGCTAAGAATTCATGCCCAGTTCATATTTGGCTGGAATGTGCCACCTAATTCTTTTATATTCAAAGGACAAGCTATGATTAAAACTACTGGGTTTTTTGAAAAGCATTTTGCAATAGAGTGGGAAACAGATTCAGATTTCAGATTTCAGATTTAATTTATTTGTATGCCGCCCTTCTCCGGGAGGGACTCAGGGCGGCGAACAACTCAGAAGGGGAAAAGGGGATACAAACACAATACATATAATTAAAATACACAAGAGTCATACAGCCATACAAGTCAAGAGGGGAGGGGAACTCATCAACCCCAGGCCTGCCGGCACAGCCAGGTTTTGACGGCTTTCCGGAAGGCCTGGAGAGGGGTGAGGGTCCGAATCTCCGCGGGGAGTTCATTCCAGAGGGCCGGAGCCGCCACAGAGAAGGCCCTCCTCCGGGTCGTAGCCAGATGGCATTGGCTGGTAGACAGAACCCGGAGGAGGCCGGCCCTGTGCGATCTAATGGGTCTGTGGGAGGTAATTGGCAGCAGGCGGTCTCTCAAGTACCCAGGTCCAATACCATGAAGGGCTTTATAAGTTACGACTAGCACTTTGAAGCGTATCCGGAGACCGATCGGTAACCAGTGCAGCTCGCGGAGGATAGGTGTAACAGAAGCCCATTCACAGGACATACGCAAAACAGCCCTTTAGACCAGTGTTTCTCAACCTTGGCGACGTTAAGTCCTGTGGACTTCAACTCCCAGAATTCCCCAGCCAGCAAGAGCTGGCTGGGGGATTCTGGGAGTTAAAGTCCACAGGACTTAAAGTTGCCAAGGTTGAGAAACACTTCTTTAGACTCTGACTGATAATAACATGTCACGATAATGCAGTGGGATTGCTTTGAAATTATTCTCACTTTACTGTCAGAAGCATCCTTCACATGGTACTTCCCATAATGGCCATCTCCTTATTATGATATAAATGTACTATTTTTTTATTGTCTGTGCATGATATTTCACCGTAAAAATTACTTTTAAAAAATAGCGTCACAAGGTGTATGCATATTACCTGCCAATGCAGGTCTCCCTAGCTGGATGAAAAAAAGGTAATTATAATGCAACGTGTGGTATCAAGTGTTCAGAGGTGGGTTCCTACCAGTTCGCACCTATTCGGTAGAACCGGTTCGTCAAATCGACCGAACCGGTTAGAAGAGGTTCCACCAGTGGACCCGGAAAGCAGGCCACACCTACAGAAGAGGTTCCAACATTTTTTGAAACCCACCACTGGTCCTTGGATATGATTATTCTACACTATCATGCTCCTATTTATAAAACTCAGGGCCTCTGTGAAAGGTAAGGATGACTACTGCGTTTGTGGTGCAATCGGAACATTGTGTGTGTTGAAGTTGTTTTAACGCAAACCAAAGATGCCTTTTGAAAAACAAGTTCACATCCTATTCTTATGCATGCCAGTGCTGTGTGTGAGGTCATTTAAGGCGGTTCTGACAAGTGTCGTCGGCATCTTCATATCCGGTCACATGGGCGGCAAGCCACTCCCATCCGGTCACATTGGCGGCAAGCCACTCCCACAAAGGAGGCCACACCCACAGAGTAGGTTCGAACAATTTTTGAAACTCACCACTGCAAGTGTTACATAGTTAGCTACATCAGAAAAATCATATGGTAGAAGACTATGTTATGGATTTAATTTCATTTACGTGCTGTGTTTCATAATTTTCCTAGAAATACCCTAAATATCCCTAAAAAATGATCATATCCCTATAAGATTACTGACAAAAGGAGGTTGCAAGAGTAGAAAAGTACCTAACTCTATTGTAGGAATCATTTTGTATCTAGCTATTTCACAGATTTTGCATCTCATGAACAAAAAGAAAAGGGAAAAAATATTGATAATACCTGAGGAATGTTGGGTTGGAAAGTACTGTACAGGGTTCTGGTTTCGACGTGCTCCGGCACCAAGCCCTGAGTTCTGAGAATGTGAAGAGCCAGCCTTTCTTCTCTAGGTCCCAGGTGTTCGTGCAATATTTTGTTTACCTCTGAAATCAAGAGAAAGAAACAATGAAAATCACAAGAAGCTCACCACAGAGCATTGAAAGTAGACATTCCCATCCGCTGTCAACCTTTCTAAACAGACCAGACAGAAAACATGATCAGGTGAAATAATTCTACTTCATTCTAAGGGTACGTACATTTACAGAATCTTGCGAATCTGAAAGTACAAATCCTTTCTTCCTTGCTATCTCCTTAAATGCCTGGAAAGCTAGGGACGGCCTCTTCTGAGTCTCTCTTTCTCCACCCATTATACAGCTGTGGGCTATGCCCTCTCTTATCTGACCATTCCCTAATCATCCTTTCCTTGCCCTGTCTGTCAAAGTAGCAATAGCAACAGCAGTTAGACTTATATACCGCTTCATAGGGCTTTCAGCTTTCACTTCTGCAGGTGTGGCCTGCTTTCCGGGTCCACTGGTAAAACCTCTTCTAACCGGTTCGGTAGATTTGACGAACCGGTTCTACCGAATAGGTGCGAACTGCTAGGAACCCACCTCTGTGATATTTACACTGATAATGATACATTGGTTACTAGTTTGGATAATAAAATGTCTGCAAGAAAACAAGCAAGCTGAGAGAGCACCAAGGACTCCTCACAATTTATGGAAACATTTTTTGTTCACTTTTTCCTAGTGTACAAGAGAAAAGTCCATTGAGCATTGCTGAGCTGGCATTCCAAATCACAACCTCTTATGTATGGATAGTTGCTTATCAACGTCTTTGTTTAGCAACTTTCTTTAGCAAGGAAGATAAAGCAGAAATGGCTAGCTTGATTATTCTATTCAAAGAGAAGAATATATTTATATTTTTTATTTGGATATCGCTTCTGGATTTTGTCCCTCTGATGACAAAAAAAGAAAAGAAAAAAAGAAACTTTGATGTTGGTTATACGAACACTTCACTTAACAGCCAAACTGCTGGTCTCATTTGTGACTACTAAACAAGGACTACCCCGGGGGTGGGTTTCAACCGGTTCACGGCGGTCCCTGGTCGGCGAACCCGGAAGTAAGTAGCTTCCGGGAACGGCGAAGGGCGCGCCCGCCCGCCCGCGGTCCTTACCCGGTTTTGACGAGTTCTGCGCTTCCACGCATGCACAGGACGCATACAGCGCCTGCGCGATCCTCCAGGAGCAGCTGGAGCGTCGCGCAGACGCTAGTACACATGCGTGCACCGCGCGCGTGCACGAGGACGCTGCCGGCCCCGTTCCAACCGAGAAACCCACCCCTGGACTACCCATAAATGCAACCCTATGGTCTATATTAATACAGTTAAGAGGATAATGGAGATAAATGGTAATGTGACAAATATGAAGCAGTAACACTCTGTTAATAGACAAGGATTTACCAAATTCTTCCAAAGTATAGTCCCTTCCTCCATAGCTAATTCTTTTTCCATTTTCAGAAAGGACTGGAGGACGATGGCCTTTAACTCTGGCAAGGTTTTGCAAAAGTTGTGTTGGCTTCAACTGATCCCTCCAAGTATTGATACCTGATCTTTATAGGAAACAAAACACATTTTGGAATAAATGCATTATAGTCTCGGCCGTATTGTATATACTTTGATTATTCTTAGATGCGATTGTTATAATATTCCATTCCTTGCAAAAAAAAAAGGTAGACAGGAAGACAGAAGGAAAGAAAAGCAGTACCATCAAAATGACAATTAAGGTTTTTTTTTTTTAATCCTTCCTAAAAACTGTTTTAGTTTGTTTTAATTTCATTTTCCAGATACTTAAAGAAGGAATTACTTAAAAACGTTTTCCACGATTTCAACAAGGGAGCTTTTCTAAATGACACTCACTTAACTGATGTCTCACTTAACAAAATATAAATTTTGGGCTCAATGGTGGTGACAAGTAGAGAACTACCTGTAACATGCATAGAGACACATAAATGCAACGCGGCAACAGAAAGATGCCACACTGTTTTGACAAAGAAAATGAGGACACTGCTAGAATCCAAGAGAAGTTGGAAAGAATTCCAGAAGTTACATTCTTTCCATATTTTGTTATAGTTTAAAAGAAATAAGTCCAATTAAAATGCAGAACTAAACAAAAAATCCAGATAAATGGATAGAAAAAGATTACTCCCATTTATTGAATAATTGACTAATTAGTATGCCAGTCAATCACATTCTAGCTGGCTTTTAGGGATTAAGCCCAGGATTTGGTTTTATCAGGGGTTCCACCACAAAACCGCGTTCGACTAAAGCGCGCTCGACGAAACCGCGTAGCTGACGTCATCACAGGGCGACAACAGCGCGGAGACAGAAGCACGCTGTAAACGCTAAACCTAAAATTAACCCCTAAACCTAAACCTAACCCTTAACCTAACCCTAAACCTAATCCTAACCCTTAACCTAACCCTAAACCTAACCCTAACCCTTAACCTAACCCTAAACCTAACCCTAACCCTTAACCTAACCCTTAACCTAACCCTAAAGCTAACCCTAAAGCTAACCCTTACCTTAACTTGAATCGGCTTGCTTTCAAAGCGCTATTTAAAGCACCCTTCTTTCTCCGCGCTCGCTGTTGTCGCCCTGTTGATGATGTCAGCGACGCGGTTTAATCGGGCGCGCTTTAGTCGAGCGCGGTTTTGTAGTGCCACGTTATCAGGACTTGTTAGATATCCCCCCCCCCGATAAAGGTTTCCACCAAGGTCCTCTGTTCCGGCGGGAACAGAGGTCGAATTCCATTGGTCAAGAGGTCTGACAGATCCCTTTAAAAGGGGATGCTGTCCGACCCGTCTTCAGCCAGATGTTCACTTGACTTGCAATAAAGAGCTGTTGTTACTGGAGCCTTTACCCGATCTAAGGGGACCCAGGGAGAACTAATTGGGGTAGGAAAGACTTACATGCAGTGTTGTTGTGGTATCCCACAATGAGATCCAAAGCGGGAGAGGAATCTGTTTTCCAGATCGATTGTGGTTTCGCCAACTTTTTCATCTCGAGTCAGCAGATCATAGTCGTAGACGGAAATTTTCAAATCCTTCTCTTGAGGCAGGAAGCAGCTCAGTTCATACATTCTGATTGCAGAAATAGCAATAGTCAATTTCAATTCCAGAAAAGTGATTATTAAAAAGACGAACAAAGCTAAAATAATTACTAGCACTGCTCACTCAACTGAGTAGTTTGAAGCGCTGTTATTTCAAACAAGAGAGCAATATTGATGGTGTACCGCAGGGGTGGGTTTCAACCGGTTCGCACCGGTCCCTGCGATCCGGTTGGTCGCCGAACCCGGAAGTAAGTAACTTCCGGGAACGGCGAAGCCCCCCCACCCCCGCGCCCGCGCGCGCCCGCACACCCGCGCCTGCTCCTTACCCGGTTTTTACGAATTCTGCGCTTCCACGCATGCGCAGAACGCATACAGCGCCTGCGCGATCCTCCAGGAGCAGCTGGAGCATCGTGCAAACGCTAGTACGCATGCGCGTGCTGTGTGCGCGCGTGCGCCACGTGCGTGCGCGAGGACGCCGCACGTGTGCGCGAGGACGCCGCCGGCCTCGTTCCAACCGAACCGGTTGGAACGGGGCGAGAAACCCACCCCTGGTGTACCGGTACTTGAAAGGAAAGATTCATTCTACATGTTGTCCAAAGGCTGAACTGAAGTTTTACAGAGGAGATCCAAACTCGGAAAGAGGAGGCATTTCCTGATCGTGAGAGTTATTAAGCAATAAAAACTGTTGGCTTCTTGGAGATACCCATCTTGCACCACTGGACATTTATAAGCAAAGGTTGAAGTGCCATCTGTCTGGAAAATTGTAAGAACCCCTGACTTAGGAAAGGGATTGGATTAGTTGCCCCCCAACCTTTTGGGCACCAGGGACAGGTTCCGTGGAGAGAGGGTTTTCCACAGACTGGAATAGCAATAGCAATAGCAGTTAGACTTATATACCGCTTCATAGGGCTTTCAGCCCTCTCTAAGCGGTTTACAGAGTCAGCATATCGCCCCCAAAGTCTGGGTCCTCATTTCACCCACCTCGGAAGGATGGAAGGCTGAGTCAACCTTGAGCCGGTGAGATTAGAACCGCTGAACTGCAGATAACAGTCAGCTGAAGTGGCCTGCAGCACTGCACCCTAACCACTGCGCCACCTCGGCTCTGGAAGAGACATGGTTTTGTGTGTTGCCTACATGAGGTTTCACTTGTTTGCGTGGCCCAGTTTCCTGCATGCCACGGCCCGGTGCCAATCCATAGACTGAGGGTTTATGCTTCTACGAAAACTATTTTTTTACGTTATCAGAATGTGCCGATACACCTGATTTGTAAGGAAAATATCATTCCATTAAATCGATTATATTTTTCTTCGTTTTCCAAAATCTTTTTCAAATGTACTTCCACATTATAGCAATAGCAGTTAGACTTATATACCGCTTCATAGGGCTTTCAGCCCTCTCTAAGCGGTTTACAGAGTCAGCATATCGCCCCCAACAATAATCCGGGTCCTCATTTCACCCACCTCGGAAGGATGGAAGGCTGAGTCAACCTTGAGCCGGTGAGATTAGAACCGCTGAACTGCAGATAACAGTCAGGTGAAGTGGCCTGCAGTACTGCACCCTAACCACTGCGCCACCTCGGCTCTATCTATTATCTGTTTCAGAGTATCTCTGCCAGTATTAGAAGGACACTTGAGACCAAGGAACTTTTTCTCATTTGAGAATATTCTATTCTATCACAATTATTCTCTGAGTTTTAATCCAACTAAGGATCTTCTCTAGATAAAATCAACAGAAATGGCAGGGGGGGGGGAGACAGAAAACCATATCACATCCCGCCTCTTTCTCACACATAACCTATTTTTTCAAATATGAAAATAAATGCACAATTACCGGTATTTCTTTTACTAGTTTAATACAGTAGAAAGATCCCAAGCTGGTATTCTGCGCACAAATTCTAATTACAAGGGAAAGAGGAACATTTTAATTACCTACCTGCCAAAAATTGGATTCAGTGTATTGGGAATGTAATGATCTCTATCCTCAACAATTTTTTTGCCTAAGCCGAGCTTAATGTAAGGATCACACTATTCGGAAAAAAAATAAACAAAGAAGTTGTTAATGTTAAAAATATATATATTAACATTCATTGCCAGACTGATCAAAAATACATTATAAATGTTAAGTTCACAGCTGTCACAGAAAAAAATTTAAATTTCCAAAAATGTCAATGGGAAAGGCAGCTGTGTTTCCAAAGTCTTTCAATTAATTGCTAGGAATTTACTTATGTTGCATTTAATTACTCCATTAGGGCATTAAATACAGAAGCTTTAATGTATTCATTCCTCCATACCATTATTGGTCTCCGGACGCGCTTCAAGGTGCTAGTCGTTACTTTCAAAGCCCTTCATGGTTTAGGACCTGGCTACCTGAGAGACCACCTCCTGCCACATACCTCCCAACGACCAATAAGATCGCACAGGTTGGGCCTCCTCCGGGTGCCGTCGACCGGACAATGCCGGCTGGCGGCCCCCCGGGGGAGGGCCTTCTCTGTAGCGGTACCGGCCCTGTGGAACGATCTACCCGTAGAGATCCGGACCCTTACCACTCTCACGGCCTTCCGGAAAGCGACCAACACCTGGCTGTTCCGGTAGGCCTGGGGCTGTTGATTATCTCCAGCCCCACTTAGATTGAATGGATGGTGGATTATTTTAATAATTGTTTTTCTTTTTTAAAATGTTTTTTAATCTTGCTGTGAGCCGCCCAGAGTCCCAACGGGAGTGCGTGGCATACAAATTCTATTAAACTCAAAACAGACTCATACTACGAGACAGATCATGATGAATGACGTTTTACAGATATCTTGAGTGAAAATCAGTTCTTTAAGAACACTTCAAATCACTGTATATTTATTCATTCCTGTCAACTACTCTCCAACTCATTATTTAGATTTAATGCACCACAATGCTTTAATCCAGTGATGCTGGATCCAGAAATGCTGACTGAGGAGTTCTGGGAGTTGAATTCCACGTGGCACGACAAAACCGCGCTCCACTAAAGCGCGCCCGATTAAACCACGTCGCTGACGTCATCAGCAGGGCGACAACAGCGACTGCGGAGAAAAAAGGGCGCTTTAAATAGCGCTTTGAAAGCAAGCCGATTCAAGTTAAGGTAAGGGTTAGGTTTAGGGTTAGGGTTAGGGTTAGGGTTAGGGTTAGGGTTAGGTTAAGGGTTAGGGTTAGGGTTAGGGTTAGGGTTAGGGTTAGGGTTAGGGTTAGGGTTAGGGTTAGGTTAAGGGTTAGGGTTAGGGTTAGGGTTAGGGTTAGGGTTAGGGTTAGGGTTAGGGTTAGGGTTAGGGTTAGGGTTAGGTTAAGGGTTAGGGTTAGGTTTAGCGTTAGGTTAAGGGTTAGGTTTAGGGGGGTTAGGTTTAGGTTTAGGGGTTAATTTTAGCTTTAGCGTTTACAGCGTGCTTTTTTCGTCGCACTGTGATGACATCAGCTACACGGTTTCGTCGCGCGCGCTTTAGTCGAACGCGGTTTTGTGGTGGAACCGAATTCCAGACAACCGAACCTTCCTGATTCTGAGAAACATTGCTCTAATTTGTATTATTGGTTGGAGATATTAACTTACCAGTCCATTATTATCCTTAGGTTGGAGCTCTAAAGCTCGTATTACATAAATCCGTACAATACACTCCTGAGGTCCACTGTCTGGTAACTCACGAAACTGCCGAGGAGGAGGTGATACGGTTGGATCATCTGGAAATGTGTAGATCCGGAAAGAGCCCTAATAAATCACACAAAACACTAGTAAATAAGCCAAAACAAGCCTTATTACAGTCAAGGGAGATATGAAAATACGATATCACATTTGTTTATTCATTTATTAAAGTGGTATCCAGCCATAGTATACAATCGCACTTCATTACTTGCATTAAAAATATTTGTTTGCAAGATTTGACTTGATCTATTTGTATTGTTCTGAATAGAAAATGAGAATTCGTTTTGATTAACATTCCAAAGCACGACTTTGGAAATAATAATTTCAATAAGCCAAACGTTACCAAGACCTGATTTGGATAACTGTGTGGAATGAAAACTTTGCAATCACTTGATAGCCAATGTTTCAATCAATATTCAAGGGATATTCTATCATATGTGTGAAACAGAGTTGGCACGGGGCGGACAGATACAGCTGTGTATCGTCTGCATATTGATGGTATTTTATCCCGTGCCGTCGAATGATCTCACCCAGCGGTTTCATGTAGATATTAAATAGGAGCGGGGACAGGACCGATCCCTGCGGTACCCCATACTTCAGGGGCCTAGGGGTCGACCTCTGCCCTCCGACCAACATCGACTGCGACCTGTCCGAGAGGTAAGAGGAGAACCACCGTAGGACAGTGCCTCCCACCCCCACCTCCCGCAGTCGTCGCAGAAGGATACCATGGTCGATGGTATCGAAAGCCACTGAGAGGTCAAGGAGCACAAGGACGGAGGCATAACCTCCATCCCTGGCTCTCCAGAGGTCATCGATCAATGCGACCAAAGCGGTTTCCATGCTGTAGCCCGGCCTAAATCCTGACTGGAAGGGATCTAGATAATCGGTTTCCTCCAAGGACCGCCGGAGCTGAAAGGCTACCACCTTCTCAACAACCTTCCCCACAAAGGGGAGGTTGGAGACTGGACGGTAATTGTTTAAAGCGGCTGGATCCAGAGATGGCTTCTTCAGAAGGGGTCTCACCACCGCCGCCTTTAGAGTGTAATTTTTAAACTGTTGTATTCTCTTATTTATCCCCCCTCCCTTTTTATTGTAAGCCACCCGGAGTCCTCCGGGAGACAAAATCAACGTATCCCACTTTTCCCTATTGCAAGTATAATCTATTGTACTTGTAATATATCCCTATTGCAAATATAATGTATTTGTTGTTTTCATTGTACCTTAAACTCTCCTGCAACTGTAGGGTCATCATTTTCTTCGGTTTTACCTCGATACAACTTGAAAGTATCACAGAAGTCTGTTAAACCCCTAAAGTCAGGCACATTCTCCAGTTCACAGTTGTAAACCTACAAAAAAAAAAGTGAAGTGCCACAATTAAAAGAACTGTGATGTATACACATCGATGACAGGTGCTGAGAAATTTAAAATAGGGAAAAATATTCCCGGCTCCAAACAAACATAATGATGTGGGGAAAATGTTTAATTGTATTTGTGAAATAATTCTCGAAAATAGTAAAAAAACAACAACACCAGATTATTCAAACAATAAATTAGTGAGTAATAGCATAGAGCAGTGTTTCTCAACCTTGGCAACTTGAAGATGTCTGGACTTCAACTCCCAGAATTCCCCAGCCAGCAAATGCTGGCTGGGGAATTCTGGGAGTTGAAGTCCGGACATCTTCAAGTTGCCAAGGTTGAGAAACACTGGCATAGAGAGACATTTTGATCTAGTCAGGTTAAGGCACCAAGCTGAAAACCAGGAGACTTTGATTTCTAGTCTCATCTTAGTTACAAATCTAGTTAGGTGACCAGGCCAGTCATCGAAGCAAGCAACAACATACCATTTCTGAAAAAAATTGTGAAGAAAACTGCAGTGACGTCTCCAGGAGTCAACAACTACTTGAAAGCAGTGACGTGCGGTGAGGTTTATGGCTGGTGAGGCAAGCGGGCAAAAGCCGCCCTATGTCGGACACCGCGGCAGGGCGTTCGGATGCCCCCGACGCTGTGTCCGCCATAGGGGCGGGACGCATCCCGCCTCTATGGCAGACATAGTGCCGGAGTGGCCAAAAGCCTCATTCTTGACAGCGGGCAAAAGACGCGTCCCGCCTCTATGTCGGACATAACGCCGGAGCAGCCAAAAACCTCTTTCTTGCTTTTGGCCGCTCCGGCGCTGTGTCCACCATAGAGGCTTTTGGCCGCTCCGGCGCTGTGTCCACCATAAAAGTATCACCCCCAAATACAAACAAACAAATAACAGCATTGTAACATTACAGATGATCATAATAGATATTAAAAGGAATCTATTGCGTATTTTTTTGGAGAGGATGAATTGGGCTAAGAAAAGGTACTGATCTAAAACCTAGTAATTTTAGAACACTGTTATTTTTTAAAACTTAGACGCCAATGCTAGTCTCATCCATAAAATAAATACCTTCAACGTATCATATCCTTTCTGAACGTACTGCCCACATTTTTCAGTGTCACCTACTGAAGCATAAAATTTGCTCCACCAGTCCACGACTTCTTTTTCCTAAAGAATAAAAAATAAAAAAAGGAAGAATAAAAGGCTGCCCCTGAAGAGTGTTTGAAGACTCCAGTTAGTCCAGAACGCAGCCGCGCGAGCGATAGTGGGCGTACCTACGTACACCCACGTTACACCTACCCTCCGCGAGCTGCACTGGCTTCCCATTGGTCTCCGGACACGCTTCAAGGTGCTAGTCGTTACTTTTAAAGCCCTACATGGTATCGGACCTGTCTACCTGAGAGACCGCCTCCTGCCAATTACCTCCCAGAGGCCTATAAGATCGCACAGACTAGGCCTCCTCCGGGTTCCATCTGCTGGCCAATGACGGCTGGTGACTCCCCGGGGGAGGGCCTTCTCTGTAGCTGCTCCGGCCCTATGGAACGATCTCCCCGTCGAGATCCGGACCCTTACACTACCCTTCCGGCCTTCCGCAAAGCCACCAAGAGCTGGCTGTTCCGGCAGGCCTGGGGCTGTTGACTTTGTCCAGCCCCACCCTAAGTTGTGAATGTGTGGATCTTTTAATGTTGTTTTATTTTTGTATGTCTTCCCCTTCCCTTATTTACTTGTAAGCCGCCCTGAGTCTCTCGGGAGTGGGCGGCATACAAACTAACTAACTAACTAACTAACTAACTAACTAACTAACCAACCAACCAACCAACCAACCAACCAACCAACCAACCAACCAACCAACCAACCAACCAACCAACCAACCAACCAAATAAATAAATAAATAAGTAAGAAACAACAATCTCTAGAATAATCATTTTTAGCTATACTGTACACAAAGTTTCCTTAATTTAGTTTCTTCCTGCCATATAAGATTACAATTCCTTAAGCCACACCCCAACCCGCCCCCTCTTCCACTGATATAAGTCTGCCTGTTCAAAGAGGTACAGAATTAAGGTTAAAGTTAGGGTTAGAAGCATTTTTTGGTGAAAAATATAACGTTACATGTACATTATACCATTATAGGATCGTGTTCAATTAATTCAGTTCCATTATTTTTCACAAAGAAGCTTCTAAATCCTTTGGATCTGTAAAACTATTTTTTCCAATAAAGGGGACCCTGGCAGATTTTTTTCCCCCAATTAAGTAGTGCATATTAAATTGATGCAAGTTAAAATTAATAGATAGAGCATCAATAATTCAAACTACATAGACGCGATTCAATTACCTTTTCAGTGAGCTGTTCGTGGAAACACATCCCGGGGTGGATCGGTGTGGAAAAACCAAAACAGAACAATTAAAATCAAACCAAGCATCTGTATTTTATACAACATTACAGAAGACAAAATGTGATTTTTGGATTATGGATATATGTTTTCAGATAATGTGCTTTGCTTTTCTCTGAACATTGCCCGTGTCTTTAATTAGTGAAGTTCATTCGGATCCACCACAGATATTATAATTCCATCAGTCTTATCAAATGAATATAAAGAGAAATCATGTCTTGAAATGATCTCCAGGACACTTCTGGATTAGCCCAAGAATCAAAGAATTAATTGATTTGTTTAGGAACATCAAGAAATTAAGACTGGACCAATAATCTGTTTCTCCGAAAGAGGACTACAGTTAGGAGCATGATAATCTTATTCTATTTATCTTAAATTTCATAGACATTGTTAAAGGAATTCTGAATAGCTTGCATTAAATTGTTCCTCTGATTACATTTTGTCCTACAATCACCTTTTTAAACAATTTACAATAAAATTCTATCAATTATATCCCAGTGAATTTGACAGAATGTACTTCCAAATAGGAGTGCACGGCTATTTATTTTACATTGTACGAAATTTGTAATCTAACGCATATTCTCTGTGTATTTTGATCCCCCCCCCTCTGTTATTATAAGCTAGGACAGTTTATCTTTTAAACACAGCTTTATTTGGAAACAAAACTAAATGATTCTTAAATATGTAAAACCAAGTATGTAAGAAATATTGAATGACAGCAAAGAATGAGTTTATATTTTTTTTTCTAAATATTTATAAGAAATTATCCGTTACACTACAGATGATTGTTTAAGCTAGGGGTGTCAAACTCAATTTCATTGAGGGCCTCATCAGGGTTATGTTTGACCTTGGAGGCCAAGGGTGGGTGTGGCCAGCCCAACGTCACTCCTGTTGGGGACGCCCGGGATGGCCCGTGTGCTCTGCCAATGAAAACAGGCTCCCGAGCTCCGTTTTTGGCTGAGACGGCCTCCTGCAACTCCTTGCCGGTGAAAACGGAGGCCGTTTTTGCTGGCAGAAGCACCATGGGCCAGTTCTTCATTGTTTCCAGGGCAGCCACGTTGGCCCGATCCAGCCCCCGGGCCTTCAGTTTAACATCCCTGGTTTAAGCTTTCTGTCTCTCTATGTCATAATCCTATCAACCAAATGGCGATAAGGGGAACACAGATTAGATCCATTTTTTTTCACTGCAACAATAGCAATAGCAGTTAGACTTATATACTGCTTCATAGGGTTTTCAGCCCCCTCTAAGCGGTTTACAGAGTCAGCATATTGCCCCTAACAATCCGGGTCCTCATTTCACCCACCTCGGAAGGATGGAAGGCTGAGTCAACCTTGAGCCGGTGAGATTTGAACCGCCGAACTGCAGATAACATTCAGCTGAAGTGGCCTGCAGTACTGCACCCTAACCACTGCGCCACCTCGGCTCAAAACCCCTATGAGGAAGGCTGGGCTGAGTTTTATAGATTTTACCAAAAAGAAGGATCTTCTGTAAATTGTTTCCTATAATTATTCCTGGAAAAAGTATTATTTTCATAGGAAAAGTCTTTAAACAGGCTTTCCCAGCAAAATACAATTACAATTTCTAAGTAGGAAGGAACCAGTTGATGATAGGACCCATAAGCAATCACTGACCAAGAAAAATTGTTTCATTAATTTATTATATACTTAGTGCTTTGAGGTTTTGGAGAAAGCATGTAAAAATAATCACTTCCAAATTTTGTTCTCCAATGGCAGAAAAAAAAATCGGGCATATCAAACAATGTAATTTTATTTTGATTGACAACCATTTATCAATTTAGACCGTGGCACGACAAAACCGCGCCTGATTAAACCGCGTCGCTGACGTCATCAGCAGGGCGACAACAGTGAGGGTTAGGGTTAGGGTTAGGTTTAGGGTTAGGTTTAGGGTTAGGTTTAGGGTTAGGTTTAGGGTTAGGTTTAGGGTTAGGTTTAGGGTTAGGTTTAGGGTTAGGTTTAGGGTTAGGTTTAGGGTTAGGTTTAGGGTTAGGTTTAGGGTTAGGTTTAGGGTTAGGTTTAGGGTTAGGTTTAGGGTTAGGTTTAGGGTTAGGTTTAGGGTTAGGTTTAGGGTTAGGTTTAGGGTTAGGTTTAGGGTTAGGTTTAGGATTAGGTTTAGGGTTAGGTTTAGGGGGGTTAGGTTTAGGGGGGTTAGGTTTAGGGGGGTTAGGTTTAGGGGTTAATTTTAGGTTTAGCGTTTTTTCTCCGCGCTGTTGTCGCGCTGTGATGACGTCAGCTACGCAGTTTCGTCGAGCGCCCTTTAGTCAAACGCGGTTTTGTGGTGGAACCAATTTAGACAGGGGTCTATCCCTCTGAATTCACTGGATTCATTTCTGAGCATGCACACACAATGTTTTACTGTTAGCAAGCCAATTGGATGTCACATGTTAGTGGCGACACATCTGCGTGAAAGCATTTCCCCCCCCCATTTTCAGTGTAAGGTGTAATTTTCAGCGGTGATAATGGAGATGTTTCTCAATTTTGCTTTGAACTGGAGCTTTTATTTTTCTCCAAAAGCTCCCTGTGTAGAATGAAAGTGGCGTGAAAGCTGAATGATAAAAGCATCAAAGGTGGAATAATCCCCATGCATTTTCCCCCCCCCCCATCTATACATACATGTACTGTGCTTGGAGAAGCCATTTTGCTGAGTGCAGTTGACATACTGCTTATGCACTAGAAATTGGAATGCAGTTCGTGAAACTTCTGCAACTGTCATACTAGTCTGACATCTGTACATCATTTGTTCTAATAAGTCTTTATTTTCCATTCTGCTCCAGTAAAAATTAGAACGCTGCATCTTTAAAGGAAGCTTCAGCTCAAAACAAACTAATATATGAAATTAGATTTAAACATCCCTTTGATTTTAAATACCGTGTTTACTTTGAACACACCAATTCCACGTCTTAATTCTACGTTCTGATGGTTATATATCAGTCAAAATATTCTATATATCAAAATATAACCATTAATGACAATTATTTGGCCAATTTGCCTTGCCTGAAGCTGCAGATCTAGAGACGTTCCTATCGTTACAATTGCCACTAATTGTTAAAAATATAATGCAATTATATTAATGGTTCTCACCAGAGGTGGGTTCCTACCAGTTCGCACCTATTCGGTAGAACCGGTTCGTCAAATCTACCGGACCGGTTAGAAGAGGTTCCACCAGTGGACCCGGAAAGCGGGCCACACCTACAGAAGAGGCTCCAAAATTTTTTGAAACCCACCACTGCTAAAGGGTTAGGGGTGCAAGGATCTTGTAACTTGACAGCTTTAAGACTTGCATGCTTCAATGCCAGAGTTCCTGAGCCAACGTGACTGGAGGAGGAATTCTGGGAGTTGAAGTCCACAAGTCTTAAAGCTGTCAGGTTTGAACACCCCTAGTTTTTTTTTTCTAAAGGGTTAGGGGTGCAAGGGTCTTGTAATTCGACAGCTTTAAGACTTGCGTGCTTCAATGCCAGAGTTTCTGAATAGCTACTTGGACCAACCTAAGTACTAATTCATAATTTCATATCCGGTCACACGGGCGGCAAGCCACTCCCATCCGGTCACATGGGTGGCAAGCCACTCCCACAAAGGAGGCCACACCCACAGAGTAGGTTCAAACAATTTTTGAAACCCACCACTGGTTCTCACCAAAAGGAACTTAGTAATGTGCATGGACCTTCAAAGTTTAATAAGTTATTTATTTTTTGTGCTTTCTTCAAGCACCTCAAAGTGATCCTTATTTTATTTAAATAAGGCACTATAGCTTACTATCTTGTCTTTAATTATTTCAGGTATTCTAAACATAGTGCCTTATTTTAGCATGTATGTACATGGCATTCTGTAGTTAATCTCTAAAGTCACTTTGGTCTGTTAAATTGCTTTACGAGTATCATTGTTCTGACTGATGGTGGTTGAACAGAAGCTTAAGTAGGAATCTTTTTAGTTGCTTTCCTGGAATCCTTATAAAATAGTTTGAGATGCCATGAGTGGAACTTAGCATCTTTTTACACCATGGATAATATATGCAAACATCTGATTTAGTATATAGGAAAGTATGTCTGGTTTTTCCCCCCAAAAAAATTCCCCAAGAAAATATTGGAGTTTATTTCTATAAATTGGCTATTTCTTTAAATTATCTTAGATTTTTGCAATACAGAGAAAAATGTCCTTAACTTGTTTGATGCTTCAAGACCCCAGAAGAATAACTAGGGAATATAACCTCTTTGATTTGGGTCATCATTCTAATAATGTGTCTCTGGCAGAGGTGGGTTCCTACCAGTTCGCACCTATTCGGTAGAACCGGTTCGTCAAATCTACAGAACCGGTTAGAAGAGGTTCCACCAGTGGACCCGGAAAGAAGGCCACACCTACAGAAGAGGTTCCATCAATTTTTTGAAACCCACCACTGGTCCTTGGATATGATTATTCTACACTATCATGCTCCTATTTATAAAACTCAGTGCCTCTGTGAAAGGTAAGGATGACTACTGAGTTTATGGTGCAATCAGAACATTGCGTGTGTTGAAGTTGTTTTAACGCAAACCAAAGATGCCTTTTAAAAAACACGTTTACATCCTATTCTTATGCATGCCAGTGCTGTGTGTAAGGTGGTTCTGACAAGTGTCGTCGTCATCTTCATATCCGGTCACATGGGCGGCAAGCCACTCCCATCTGGTCACATGGGCGGCAAGCCACTCCCACAAAGGAGGCCACACCCACAGAGTAGGTTCGAACAATTTTTGAAACCCAGATATAATCTAAAATTATTGGCAGACAATTCAGGAACTGTGTCCATAAAGAAGACAGACAATATCAGCCCTCCATTGTTGATGATCTCCAAATATGTCGGTCTTGAGTTCCCACAAGACCCCATCAGAGTATCACCATACTGGCTGAAGAAATCCAACACATCTGAAGAGCACCAAATAGGGAAACCCGATTTACACATACGAAAAACAACGGGAAAACACAGAGTGATTGACACACATGCTGGCTACATAAGAGAACATATTAGCTATCAACAATTATTACAGATCAATTTTCTGGTAAGGTTTGCATGCCAAAAAAACAAATGAACTTGCCACAGAAACATTTAAAAAAGAAGTTTACCTGTGATGTTAGTAAGGGTTGACCATCTTCTACTTCAATTACAACATCTTGACGAGGTGCAGCTGCTAGAATAGTAACTGCAGATAAAACAAGTCTATTAAACCAAGAAACACTAAGAACCAGATTCAGGAGTCATAACTTCACCTTTTATTTCTCTTAATTCTTTTGCTCTTTTATTTGCTTCCACCAGATGGGACAAGTCAAGAGCCGAGGTGTCGCAGTGGTTAAATGCAGCACTGCAGGCCACTTCAGCTGACTGCAGTTCTGCAGTTTGGCTGTTCAAATCTCACCGGCTCAGGGTTGACTCAGCCTTCCATCCTTCCGAGGTGGGTAAAATGAGGACCCGAATTGTTGTTGGGGGGCGATATGCTGACTCTGTAAACCGCTTAGAGAGGGCTGAAAGCCCTAGGAAGCGGTATATAAGTCTAACTGGGCTTCTGCTCATTAAAACTGAAAGAAAATATCCTTCCTTCTTCTAAATCAGCGTTTTTAATTTAATTTAATTTATTAGATTTATAGGCCGCCCAATCCCGGAGGACTCCGGGCGGCTTAGACAGAACAAGAAAGCAAAACAAACAAAATGAAATAAAAATGAAGATTAAAATTCTCCAACACGCATACGTTCTGATCGGGGCTGGACCCTACATAATAAGGTCAACAGTTCCAGGCCTGCTGGAACAGCCAGGTCTTAACAGCTTTTCTGAAGGCCATGAGGGTAGGTGAGGTCCAGACCTCTGGGGGTAGCTGATTCCACAGGGTCGGAGCAGCCACAGAGAAGGCCCTCCTCCGAGGCCCCGCCAGCTGACACTGTCCGGCTGATGGCGTCCGAAGGAGGCCCACCCTGTGCGATCTTATCGGCCGTTGGGAGGTATGTGGCAGTAGGCGGTCTCGCAAATACGCTGGTCCTGAGCCATGTAGAGCTTTAAAGGTAATGACCAACACCTTGAATTGCATCCGGAGACCAATTGGCAGCCAGTGCAGCTCGCGGAGGGTAGGTGTAATATGGGTGTATCTCGGTTTTTCAAACTTGGCAACTTTCAAATGAATGAACTTCAGCTCCCAGATCTCCCCAACCAAAATTCTGGTAGTTGAAGTCCATACTTCTTAAACAAGAGGTAACTGGACTTTCTTCTTCTTCTTTTTCTTTGAAGTTTCTTTATGTCTGATCCAAGAAGCTTCTTCAGCTCTGTCTGAATGGTGGAGAATGGAAGTATTTAAATCCGTCCACTCACCACCCTCCAATTAGAGCTGAGAAGGTTTCTTGAATGAGAAGTGAAACCAAAATTTACTGGTAGTTGTGCACATGTGCACCTCCCAATGACCCACAGGCTGGGCCTCCTCCGGGTACCGTCGACCGGGCGATGCCGGTTGGCGACTTACTCGGGGGAGGTCTTTTTCTGTAGCTGCCCCGGCCCTGTGGAATGATCTACCCGCAGAGATCCGGACCCTTCCCACTCTCTCGGCCTTCCGGAAAGCCATTAAAACCTGGCTGTTCCGGCAGGCCTGGGGCTGTTGACCCCGAAATACGGTCCAGCCCCATTCAGAATGGAGTGCATGATGTGTTGCATTTTATATCTATTTTGCTTCCCTGTATCTTACTTTATTTTCTTTTTTCTTTTGGATTATTTTTGTATTGTAAGCCGCCCGGAGTCCTACGGGATCAGGCGGCATATAAATGTTATTAAACTAAACTAAACTAAACTAAACTAAACTAAACTAAACTAAACTAAACTAAACTAAACTAAACTAAACTAAACTAAACATTTATTTCAATGGTTTTTTTGTAAAGTTACTGTGAATCAATTATCTTAGTAGTAGCAAGACTGGGAGAACAATAACGGAAAAAATGTGTTTATTTTATAACTATACCTCTCATCTGTGGTGCAATATCTTCTTGAGTAATGTAAGGATCACAGCGAAACCTCTCCAGCGCATCAATGGTACATTGCCCCACGATAGGTTTTCGGCCAAACTGTCTGTGATCTATCACTTTAAGAACTAGTGATGGAGTGTACAATTCCTCTTTGGGCAATAACTAGTGAAAAACAAGCAAAATATATATTATGTAGACTACATTTAAAACCAATTACAAAAATACATCTAACACAGCAACATCTGGGATGGAGAAGTTAAAAAGTCAAAATAATTGAAGCTACATTTATTTTTAAATGTATAGTGATACTCAACTTATATGTGTTTATACCGTAATAATGATATCTGTGCTGTAGGAATCAACATTCCACCTCACGTATCTTCCCATCTACTTCTGAATGAGGATACAGAGCCGAGGTGGCGCAGTGGTTAAATGCAGCACTGCAGGCTACTTCAGCTGACTGCAGTTCGGCGGTTCAAATCTCACCGGCTCAAGGTTGACTCAGCCTTCCATCCTTCTGAGGTGGGTGAAATGAGGACCCAGATTGTTGTTGGGGGCGATATGCTGACTCTGTAAACCGCTTAGAGAGGGCTGAAAGCCCTATGAAGCGGTATATAAGTCTAACTGCTATTGCTATTGCTATATAACCATACTACAACTGAAGCTGTATGCAAACTAAGAGCCGAGGTGGCGCAGTGGTTAGGGTGCAGTACTGCAGGCCACTTCAGCTGACTGTTATCTGCAGTTCAGCGGTTCTAATCTCACCGGCTCAAGGTTGACTCAGCCTTCCATCCTTCCGAGGTTGGTAAAATGAGGACCCGGATTGTTCTTGGGGGTGATATGCTGACTCTGTAAACTGCTTAGAGAGGGCTGAAAGCCCTATGAAGCGGTATATAAGTCTAACTGCTATTGCTATTGCTATTGCTATATAACCATACTACAACTGAAGCTGTATGCGAACTTAAAAATAGGATTCATTTACAATGCTTAAATTTTTGCTCTGAATAGTTTACAGATTAAATATATGCATCAACACATATACCGGTTCTATTTTTTTAAATGATCAACATGTAGTCAGGATGTGCTATACATCTTTGCTATGAAGTCTTTGCGGTATCATACCACTTTCATGAAGAGAACAGATCCGGGGAAATTCGGCGTCTTCTTCAAGTTTTTGATCACGACAGATTCTACCATTACCCCTCCACATTCTATAATGAGACTGGGAGAAGTCACAGAAGCCATTTGATAGTTTTTCATGTTCCGTAATCCCCAGGCAAGGATCTATTGAAACAAATAAAGCAACAGACCCCCCAAAATAATCACGTTATGAATAGAAACATAATTTGCTGCAAAATTAATGTAAAAAAAATAAAAATAAAAGAAGGGGGGGCTGGAATGGGACAACTTCCTGTGGCCAACTCGCTGCGGCCAACTTGCCATGGCCAACTTGCCACAGGACCCCATGTCACCATGGGACAAGTTAACAATTCAATTTAATTACTTAAAAATAAATGAATATTTTAAATCGCATTTCATTTTGCCCTTCATTTTTCATCTTGACCCCTGCGGACTTCATGGATTTAGCAATGAAGGGGGGTTTTTTTGGGCATGAATTTGTTTTGCCATTGTCTTTTTCCAGGATGTTGTTATATTTCCCAGGATAACCTATTCTCGTGGATGTAATGCTACTTTATTCATAAAGCCAAGTACATTTCATAATATTCATTTCATAATATTCACCTAGGCGGTTCTTGGATGCCCACGATAGTCCTTAGATGCAAGGCAGATATAATTGTTAATTTGAGATCAAGTTCAGGACGGATGTGAATTAAGGATTTCTGAATTTATCATTAAAGCTTTTAATAATGGCATCACATCTGACATTGGATGGACATTGCATAACGGAAATAAAACACCATCCAGATTTGGGCGGTGGGAGAGGGGAATAACTGCCTAAACAATTGATGGGAGATGCTTATTACACATTAAAAGCAT
Source organism: Thamnophis sirtalis (assembly GCF_051295495.1). Taxonomy (NCBI): domain Eukaryota; kingdom Metazoa; phylum Chordata; class Lepidosauria; order Squamata; family Natricidae; genus Thamnophis; species Thamnophis sirtalis. The sequence goes on from NW_028261395.1 coordinate 2,658,990, forward strand.
ACTAAAATTTCATGCTAGCACTTAGCCTTGTGTAAGCAAGTATGCCCAAATGCCTTATTAACACGTCACTTCGGATAACAAATAAGCAATAACCAAAATACCTCAATTGCAGTAAGTTGTACAACAGGTCTAATTCCTTGCGGTACCATATATAGATTTGGTGCGCGTTGAGAAGGAAGAATTGGAAGATTGGTGCCACCCTGTTTAAAGATACACGTTTCTATAATTTATCGTGAGGCCAAACATGGATATTATCTCATCGATATTTTGGAAAGTCCAAAACAAGTTAATTTGTTGTTGTTTTTAATTACCTTTTCATTCAGTATAAGCTCAGCAGCTAAAAGAACATCTCCACAAGCCTTGCCTCCATTCTTAACTGGGTACCAAAGAAGTTTCGGATTGATATCAATATCTGGGTTCAATTTTACCATTGGAGAGCAAGAGGTTCTTCCAAGAAATTCGTCTTTGCCCTGGAATCACAAATACCAAAAATGATCCTGTATCTGACATCTAAACTAAACTAAAATGAGATCTAAACGTTTGGTAGGCTACCTACCACTTGGTCATTGTCAAAAAGGTCAACAACCACCTGAGGAGGATTTTCTGCTACCGTTTGCGGATCACCGTAAATTTCAATTTCATCAAATATAATAGTTTGATCCCAGGTTGGGTTCAGTGTTGAATGGATAATCTCAGTTGTTTTGCTTCGATGAAGGAATGAAACGTGAGCATATGGATCTGAAAGAGTACAGCAAGGGAATAGTGACATAGATTTATTTCCAGTTAAGCTTGTACATTTTTCTACTCTCTTTTTGCTTGGCTTAACAATCTTAAAAGTAGCCCTAACCTTGGTACCGAGTCATAGTAACCCACATTGCATGATTCCAAAAGATTTCAAAATTGTAATTTACTTCTCTCTCTGAATTTTTTTTCAGAAATAGAGGCAAATGAATAGAGTTTTAGGACTATTATGTTTTAAAAAACCGTTAAAATCATACGGGACCTCTGAAGAAGGGGGGGGGATATCATTTTCTGTACAAATTACTGTGACTTAGTATCATTTAAAGATTATCCCTCTGATTCCTTATGGAAGAGATGTAATGGCAGTGTTATGCATATTTTTAACGTTAGTATTTAAAAAGTTGTGGTGCCGTGTGGTCAGTGGCTAAGACGCTGAGCTTGTCGACCAGAAAGGCTGGCAGTTTGCCGGTTCGAATCCCTAGCGGCGCGTAACGGAGTGAGCTCCCGTTACTTGTCCCAGCTTCTGCCAACCTAGTCGTTCGAAAGCATGTAAAAATTCAAGAAGAAAAATAGGGGACCACCTTTGGTAAAGGTAAAGCCTTTGGTGTTTAGTCATGCCAAGCCACATGACCACGGAGACGTCTTCGGACAGTGCTGGCTCTTCGGCTTTGAAACGGAGATGAGCACCGCCCCCTAGAGTCGGGAATGACTAGCACGAGGGGAAGCGCGAGGGGAACCTTTATCTTTATTTAGAAAGTTTATGAAGTTGTTTGTTTGTTCTAGGAAAATATCAGAAAGAGGCACACGTTCTTTGAATTCATTCCCTGGCTTCTATTCTCTGTACCTGAAAAACTGTCTTTGTCCAAAGCTCTAAGATTTCTTCCCTGATAGATGTAACATCGAAGGTGGTAACTAAAAACTCCTGAAACAACAAAAACATAAGTCAGTGTAAATGAAACCATCTTTTTCTTTGTATGTGTATGCCTAAGAGCCGAGGTGGCGCAGTGGTTAGGGTGCAGTACTGCAGGACACTTCAGATGACTGTTATCTGCAGTTCAGCGGTTCTAATCTCACCGGCTCAAGGTTGACTCAGCCTTCCATCCTTCCGAGGTGGATGAAATGAGGACCCAGACTGTGGGGGCGATATGCTGACTCTGTAAACCGCTTAGAGAGGGCTGAAAGCCCTATGAAGAGGTATATAAGTCTAACTGCTATTGCTATTGCTATTTGAACCATGTTGACTCCTGGTAACTAAATGGACGAGTCCCTCCAGTTAATTTCCTAGGGCTGAGAGAGAATGACTGGCCTCAGGTTACACAGCCAATTTAGTGCCTAAGGCAGGATTAAAACTGACAGTTTATATACACTTATGTTGCTCCTCCCCCTATCCTCTTTATTCTGCCTATATTAATATGAGTCTCCATAGTCATCCCTCCATCTGTGTTTTTCGTGCTACACTTGTCAGTAATTTCCAATTTCTAGTCATTGTTTAGCATTTATTGGTCTTCGTTAATTCTATAGTAATTTTTATTATTTGGTTAGGCTGAAGATCGTTGAACATTCTCTTCATCGGTTATTGCCACAAATAAATGGACCAGTCTGAAGAGGCCGAGGTGGCACAGTGGTTAGAGCGCAGTACTGCAGGCCACTTCAGCTGACTGCTATCTGCAGTTCGGCGGTTCAAATCTCACCGGCTCAAGGTTGACTCAGCCTTCCATCCTTCCGAGGTGGGTGAAATGAGGACCCGGATTGTTGGGGGCGATATGCTGACTCTGTAAACCGCTTAGAGAGGGCTGAAAGCCCTATGAAGCGGTATATAAGTCTAACTGCTATTGCTAACCGTAAGGTATGTCAACCACAGGCATTTAGGTAAACATTGGAGAACAGCTAATGCATTTGTTATTTTCTAATATAAGCATTCTCTGCCTCCAAAATCTTTGGATTGTAGGATTCCAGAGTGTTCCAAGAAATTGTGAACTAGGACCATTTCTATGAATAGGATCGAAAATGGAATGGAAACGTAGTACAATTTTAATAAGCATAAGACTGTGGTCATATTGGCTATGCCTTCATTTTGGATTAGCTTCTTTGACAGATCAAATAAATGGAAATTAACCTTCCTTTATAATTTCTATCAGTGACGATTTTGAAATAGTAATGTGGAATGCAGCTGTATTCTACGGTCAAATTGATTATTAACTAAATGGTGCCAGAGGTTAAAGCAGAGCAATACATTTCTACTAATCCAAGAAACAGACTGACTAGAATGACATTAAAGGATAAATGGTTAATGATGTCAACCTCTTCCTGTTCTAACTTCACTCTATTGATTTTTGTGCATTGCCCAATGAGAGCAATTTGGCTTGGAATATGGGGCCATATTTAGCAATAGCAATAGCAGTTAGACTTATATAGCTTTCAGCCCTCTCTAAGCGGTTTACAGAGTCAGCGTATCGCCCCCCAACAACAATCCGGGTCCTCATTTTACCCACCTCGGAAGGATGGAAGGCTGAGTCAACCTTGAGCTGGTGAGATTTGAACCGCCGAACTGCAGAACTAGCAGTCAGCTGAAGTAGCCTGCAGTACTGCATTTAACCACTGCGCCACCTCGGCTCTAATATTTGCATTTTGAGAGTCTCCTTTTTTGGCAGGAAAGGGCTCAGATGACTGTAAAAGGAGTATTAGGTATGTCCGCCAGTTTGAGTTTATACTACATGTCAACTGCAATTAAAAAAGCAGCTGTGAGAAAATCAAGGAACCCCATCACTTTGAATAAAGAATTTGAACTGACTTACTGTCGAAGTTGCAAGAAACGAGTGGAGTGTTTGCCCCGAACAAGTTTGCTGCTGATTCTGTCGGCTTCTCAGAGGTGTGGTCTCCATCTTCCATACTAAAATCTGCTCCCTAAGAGTAAATAATTATTCAATGTTTTATAAATGTTCAAAATGGTCTTTTGTTATCAGGCTTATCAAATAAAAACCCCAAACGAAAAGAAAAAAAGGGAAAGGAAAGGAGAGAAGGCAAAATGCAGCCATCCCTTCTTAGTTATAGAGATTCCTAAATAAAGATTTTTGAACTTCGTATGGACTCGTTGAAAAAGATGTTTGGAGAATTGGATCCACAAATGGAAGTAGATATAAGATTGTTTTGTTATTGGAGAGATACAGGTTGATGGATGGAAGAGTATAATTCAAAATTAGCTAAACTTAGTTAAATCCATTGGTAATAGGTATAGTTCAATAAAAATTTTACAGTCGTAAAATCAGGTGTGACTCACTAAAAAATTGCCCTGCTTAGAACACTTTCTGACTATATCAAACAGCACCTGCAGAAGGGAAAGTGGTTAGGATTGTGAAATGGGAGAAAAGAATCGAGGGCGCCACTTTTTAATCTGCTTGCCTAGCTCCCATTTAAGCGCACTTTTTTTAAATTATAAGGTTGTGTTCAAAGGGAACATTAAGTGAGAACAGACAAGGCAAATTATCCCTACGTACAAGAGCGCCTTCGAGTTTAAAGATGGCGGCTGCCCCGTATGTATTTGAAGTAGCCATTTTCCTTCTCCAGCGCCGGCGGCGGAAAGTATCCGAGCTCCGTTGCTTCCAGTGAAACTTCCACCCAATCAAAGAGGCAAATTCCCACCCTTCGTGATCTTCGTATGATGCGGTTTCCTAAAAGACAATCGTAACAAGCAGTTGAACATACTTTTCTGACAAAACGTTTTCTGACTTCTATTTCCCACAACCTCCGTTCTTTTCCACAGACGCTGCAATTTCTTTGTCTTACCCTGGATGCAGCTGCTGTTTGGCTTGGATCTTTTCTGCGTTTTCGAACCAACCGTCGCCTTCGATGGGTGTGGTACATTTTTTCTGCGGCGCCCCAGGATTTTGGTTTATTGTCAGGAGGAATGGTAATGCCATATTCCCAACCTTAAAGGAAGAATACATGTGTTGGCCCTTAAAACAGGACCCTCCTTCCATAGTCAATATGGTAGCTACTGAAATCTATGATTCACAGGTGTTCTGACCCCCGACCTTGTCCGTTCAGAAACGAAAGCCAAACAGAACGTTCAAAGGAATGTTTTTATCAATCCCGGCTCTTGCTGGCTGCGAGCCCAAAAATAAACACAGATAAATGCTCTGGCAAAAGTCCTAACTCATAAACCGCTACAAAACAGGATTATATAAATCAAGTCACTTATCCAAGTGCTTTTCTCGATGGAAAACGGGATTATAGAAATCAAGTCACTTATCCAAGTGCTTTTCTCGATGGAAAACAGGATTATATAAATCAAGTTCACTTATCCAAGTGCTTTTCTTGATGGTTGCACACGAACGGAGAACGTTGACTAGAACAGAAAGGGAACGTTGACTCCTGTCACCAGGGCGTGGCACCATCAGTCTTTTATCCGCAGGAGGAGATCCTAACGAGCAACAGCTGCTCGTTATCATCTCCTGTGAGTCCTCAATTGTTCCTGACGTCGGTCAGCCCTTCTCCTGCGTGCATCCCGAAACAACTCACAGGAGTGTTTCTGTGTCAGCCTCTCTTGTCTCCTCCCCACTGATCCAAGGCTCAGTCGTTACCTGGGGACCAACTAGTCTCTCTGAGCCCTACTCGGAGTCAGAACCCTGTCCAGGGCCCTCCGCCTCCCCCAGGCCTGACTCATAGGGCCCCTCGCTGTCAGAGTCTGATAGCATCTCCAAAGGCTCCTGCCGAGCCACAACACACAGCCTACAGTTTGCCAACCTTTTCTCATCTTTTTCTCATAAGCCAAAATTCATAAGATTGGTTACACTCACATTTGAATGTAGGCTGAAAGTGCTAATACTTGCCTTTTTCATCCACTGCTCTGTTGATGTCATATATCCAAGCATCATCGTCCCACACCCAGCCAGGAGGACAAGTTATTTCACCCGGTGGAGGGGCTTTCTCTCCATTCTTTGAAAGATAGAAAGAAGCATACTGAGAATTATGTTCACATTTAGCAGAATTATATACCACTTCACAGTGCTTTAACAGCCCTCTCTAAGCAGTTTACAGAGTCAGCATATTGCCCCCAACAATCTGGGTCTCATTTTATCCGCCTCGGAAGGATGGAAGGCTGAGTCAACCTTGAGCCTGGTGAGATTCGAACCGCTGAACAGTTGGCAGTCAGCCGAATTAGCCTGCAGTACTGCATTCTAACCACTTCACAATCATGGCTGTTATGGGGTTGGAAAGACATTGCTTAGAAATTCCAGGTAGGTCCTCATCAAGTGGCTTCTCTCTCCCTCTCTCTCTCTCTCTCTCTCTCTCTCTCCCTCCCTCTCTCTCTCTCTCCCTCCCTCTCTCTCTCTTCCTCCCTCCCTCCACCTCTCCCTCTTTCTCCCTCCCTCCCTCTCTCTCTATCACACGCCCACCCCAAACCAGGGGTGGGTTTCTCGCCCCGTTCCAACCGGTTCGGTTGGAATGGGGCCGGCGGCGTCCTCGTGCACGTGCGCAGCGCACGCAAGCGTACTAGCGTCTGTGCGATGCTCCAGCTGCTCCTGGAGGATCGCGCAGGCGCTGTATGCGTCCTGTGCATGCGTGGAAGCGCAGAACTCGTCAAAACCTGGTAAGGAACGCGGGCAGGCGGGCTGGCCCTTTGCCGTTCCCGGAAGTTACTTACTTCTGGGTTCGCCGACCAAGCGGTTCGCGGGGACCGCCGCGAACCGGTTGAAACCCACCCCTGCCCCAAACACATTAAGTCAGCCATACCTGGGGAAAAAAATCTGCCCCACTTAAAATTGCTAAGCCATTAGAAGCAGCTCTTACCACATCTGTATACTGATCTTCGGCTGCCTTCCATTCTCCTCCAGGATAACGGCTCTCATTTTGATATACTTCATCAGTGAATTCAGTATGGCCAGCGTCTGCTTCTGTCAGCAAGCTGTGGAGCCAGAAGGAAGACTTCAAACCGTTAGGTAACAGGGGATGTTCAACAAAAGACACTGTCCTATAGTATAAACCTGAGAGCACGGTTCTTTTCAAAAGGCTTTTACAAGGGTTTTAAAAAATATTTATACGATCTATTTTCAATTAATATAAAGCTATTGTGGTTCTACCACAAAATCGCGGACGACAAAATCGCGGTCGACGAAAGCGCGTATGTGACGTCATCACAGCACGACGAAAAAGATCGAAAAATGTAAAAATAAAGCTAAAACCTTCCCCTAACCCCCCCAAACCTAACCCTAAACCTAACCCTTAACCTAACCCTAACCCTAAACCTAACCCTAAACCTAACCCTAAACCTAACCCTAAACCTAACCCTAAACCTAACCCTTAACGTAACGAAAAACCTAACGCTAACCCTTAACCTAACGCTAAACGTAACGCTAATGCTCTAAACCTAACCCTAACCCTTAACCTAACCCTAACCCTAACCCTTAACCTAACCCTTACCTTTATGTGAATCGGCTTGCTGTAATTTAATTTTTATTTCAATTTTTTGATCTTTTTCGTCGTGTTGTGATGACGTCACATACGCGATTTCGTCGACCGCGCTTTTGTGGAACGCGCTTTTGACGGGTCACAGCTATTATAGCTATTTTTAATTTTTCTGAACTTGGCCAAAAGCCACGTAACTCAAAAGGTTTCTTTAAATCAGTCCCAGCTCTTGTTGGCTGCAAGCCCAAATAAACAAAGATAATTAGCTCTGGCAGAAAGTCCTATAACTCAAACCAAAATGGAAACCCGGCTTCTCTTATCTCAAAACCACTTATCCAAGTTGGCTTCTCTCGGTTTGTGCACGCGAACAAGAACAATCACTAGAACGGGAACGGAACATTGACTTCTGCCACCAGGGCGTGGCACTAGCAGTCTTTTTATACTCAGGAGAGGATCCCAAGGAGCAACAGCTGCTCGCAATCCTCTCCTGTAAGTACTCAGTTGTTCCTTCCGTCGAGTAACCCTTTGATGGGGTTCATCCTGCAACAACTCCCAAGTGTTTCCCTGAACACTCCCTCTGATCCAATGCTCTGCCGCCACCTGGTGGCCAACGGCTCCTGCCGGGCCACAACAGCTGATAGCTGAGATTTCAGTAAGACTGGTCTGTTAGCCAAGTTACATTCTGAAGATTACTTGGTTTCAGACAAGGTCCTTTTCTGCCCCATTGAAACTTAAATTTGCCTCTACAAACCTTTACAAATCTTAATCTTTGCTTAAAGTTTGGGTAATAGCAAGAAGCTGAGTCCAACGTAGAGATCTTATTGACTTTCTTTTTTTTTTCTTTTTCTTTAATCTCCTTTGTTTTAATATATTTTAGACTGTGTTTGTTAAAAAGCTATACCGTGTACGGGCTCTGGGAAGTCGGGGGGGGGGGGGGGGAAGGGAGGTGGGGTCTTAGGGGGGAGGGGGGAAATATAGTATGTGTTAGATCCTAAAGTAACATGATTGCACTTGTATACTGTGGCTCTTTAATTCTAGTGTAAAAATAGCTGAACATATTGATAGACAATAGAAATACACTGAAGGGAGGAGTAGAGGGAAAGAAGAAAGAGGGGTAGAGAGGGTGGAGAGAGGATTGGAGGGAGGAGGAGAATGAAGGGAGGGAATGTATTGGGAGAGAGGAGTGATAGAGGGGGAGGGGAAGTAGGGAAGTAGAGGGGAATGTTGGAGGGAAGAACGAAAGTTGGAGGGGGGCGAAAGAAAGGGTGTATGGTGGGTCAAGGTGGTATATTGGGTTTGTATTTGGGGGTATTGTCGACAAGAGGGAGGGCTGTGTTTATTGTTCAATGTTATATGCCCCGGTTATGCACAGTATACATGTGATTGTACGAAATGAAATGGAAAATAAAACATATTTACACAGAAAAAATAAAATAAAATAAAATAAAATAACCAAAAAAACAAATCTTTGAGGGGCCCTAAAATAGCATAGTTATTTCTCCCTGGGATGCAATAAACCCTTGTTGGCTTCCCCAGAAGTGTCAAAACAAGCTTGCACCCGTCATCCCTTTTCTCAACGTTCATAATTTAAGGAAGCCTTTATGTTACCTTCCCCTTGGCATAAACAGGTTTATGCAGGAGATCTTCAAGCTGCCCTTGAAGAGTATTCGGCGACTTCAGCTTGTCCAGAATGCAGCCGCGCGAGCGATGGTGGGTGCGCCTCGTTTCACCCATGTAACACCTATCCTCCGCGAGCTGCACTGGCTGCCTGTTGATCTCCGGGTACGCTTCAAGGTGCTAGTCGTCACCTACAAAGCCCTTCATGGTATTGGACCTGGTACTTGAGAGACCGCCCACTGCCAATTACCTCCACTAGACCGATTAGATCCCACAGATTAGGCCTCCTCCGAATTCCATCAGCCGGCCAGTGTCGACTGGCGACTACCCGGAGGAGAGCCTTCTCTGTGGCTGCTCCGACCCTCTGGAACGAACTCCCCGTGGAGATTCGAACCCTCACCACCCTCCAGGCCTTCCGCAAAGCCCTTAAAACCTGGCTGTTCCGACAGGCCTGGGGCTAAAGACTCGCTGCCCCACTTCGAATGGTATGATTGTTGTGTTTTTTAACTGTGTATGTCTTTATGTTTTGTAACTTTGTTTGTTTTTCCCCTCCCTTTGAGTTGTGAGCCGCCCTGAGTCCCTTCGGGGAAAAGGGCGGCATACAAATAAATTAAAATGAAATGAAATGAAATAAAATGAAATAATAGAACTGCTTTTGAGCAGGAGTTAGTATTTTCCTGCCTTCCTTTCTTCCTGCTAAATTTATGAGATTTCCTCCCATGGAAATTACATAAGGTTCCCCACCCCTTTTATGAGAAACAAAGACAAAAACCTCACCTTCTTTCAGGATCGACGAACCACTCGTCTTCCCACTCCCATCCTTTGGGAGGCAAAAAATATTCTCGTTTCAGTTTGATTTTTCCTGTGACATCCGAAAACTTGTGGCGTCCGACGAGCCCTCTGGTTCCCCACTTTCCAAACATAAGAACCTGGTTTTCATACTGTCGCCAAAAAAAAGTAAATGCAACTTTAGAAAAACGAATCTCTTCCCTGTCAGCATTCCAAAGCCATCAGGAACAAAAAGTCAGGCACATGTCTAAAACTTCTTTATATTCAAGTTTATAATCATCACTCCAGCCTTTCCCAGGATAGAACAGAATAACAGAGTTGGAAGGAACCTTTTCAAGCAGAAAACCCTATGCAAACACTTCCTGCTTTACTCCATAATCTCCATCTAGATGAGATGGGTAGTACATCCATTTAATAAACAAATAATTCCATGGAGTCTCCAGGCAGGGGTGAAATCCAGCAGGTTCTGACAGGTTCTGGAGAACCGGTAGCGGAATTTTTGAGTAACTCAGAGAACCGGTAGCAAAGCTTGAAATAAGGCCTTTGATTTAAAAAAAAATACTGAGAAAGGTAATATTGTGCAAAGCTATGAAACTGTTATGTCTTTTGCGGTTTATCACTTTATTTTCTACTTTTATATTCATGGGCACTCAAGAGAACTATCACAAAAGTAAATTGTAAATCTAATGAATTTATATGCCGCCCAATCCCGAAGGACTCCGGGCGGCTTAAAAAGTACAAGACTAAAAAGGTAAAAAAGTTAAAAAAATAGGGAAAGAGAAACAGATTTTAAAAGCAACACACCATACACTCAATCTAGGTGGGGCTGGACTTCATTCATGAGGTCAACAGCCCCAGGCCTGCCGGAATAGCCAGGTTTTAGTAGCCTTTCGGAAGGCCGAGAGAGTGGGAAGGGTCCGGAGGGGGTAGATCGTTCCACAGGGTCAGAGCAGCTACAGAGAAGGCCCTTCCCCGAGGGGTCGCCAGCCGGCATTGTCTGGTCGACGGCACCTGGAGAAGGCCCATCCTGTGAGATCTTTTGGGAGGTATGTGGCAGGAGGCGGTCCCGCCAAAAGAATAAGTAGGGGAATGCAAAACAGCACATTTTTCATGTTTTTAGATGGCAATGTGCAAAACCAGTGATAGACCTATTAACTAAAGCTAAAGATTAAGATTTACCCTTGAACAAGTAATTGCACTATTGATTTAATCAGTCTTGGGCAGAAGCCACTGTACGTGTGTCCCAAGCACGTTCCACTAAAACGAACAGGAGCTGTATAACACATTACAGAAGCAAAATTTTCTTTCATTTTCAAGTCCTGAGGAGACTTGAGAGACCGCCTGCTGCCGATTACCTCCCAAAGACCCATTAGATCACACAGAGCGGGCCTCCTCCGGGTTCCGTCTACCAGCCAATGTCATCTGGCTACTACCCGGGGAAGGGCCTTCTCTGTGGCGGCTCCGGGCCTTTGGAACGAACTCCCCGCAGGGATTCGGACCCTCACCTCTCTCCAGGCCTTCCGAAAAGCCGTTAAAACCTGGCTGTGTCGGCAGGCCTGGGGTCGATGAGTTCCCTTCCCCTCTCGAATCGTGTGGCTGTTGGTTGTTTTTAAATGCCCTGTACTTTTTGTGTAGTTTTTGTGTTTTTCCCTTCCCCTCCTTGGGTTTGTGCGCCGCCCTGAGTCCCGCCGGGAATAGGGTGGCATATAAATAAAACGAAACTCGAAACTCGAAACTCGACTTGAGAAAGAAGAACAAGAAAAAACAATCCTGAAGCCTGATTTCAGAATATTAGCATAAGGGCCAAACCTCAACGTCCCGGAGTAACGACAGAGTTAATGAATAGGCACGTACCATTTCAGCAAAGACGCTGAATGCTCCTTCTGCAAAGCTATTGAATTTTTTGTCGACTGCACTCAAGCCAAGCCAAAAATTGATTCGCAGCTGCGCTGGTATTTTGACATTGTTGCTTTTGTCTTGTGGGTACTAGAGTATGTTTTAAGAAAGAGAGAGAAAAGACATTTCCAATGTGTCTTCATCACAATATAAGACATACAGTACAGATTTCCAGGACTTGTGCCCCGCAGTGTAGCTTGTGCTTTTTCTATCTACTTCCAAAAAAAAGCAGAAAACGAAAAACAGAGAAGTTCGAAGTATAAACTTGTCCTTGATTTGACTTACGAGGAAGCGAAGAGAGCCAGATGGTTAATCTATTTCCTGTTTTCCCAATCCCAATGGCCAGCCTACAATGCTGTGCCACAACCGAATTCCGAGAATGGAGATTGTAATCACTTGCTAATATTTCCTTGCTATAAAGCAGCTTGAAGATCAGCATTGTTATGTTGAGGAACCCTAACTAGTAAAACATCGTTTTCGTCTGAATTGAAATTGGAAACATGTTTTAGTCTTACTTCCGGACTTTTATAACAGGGGTGGTCTTCCAAATATTGCTGGACTGACACCCTTATCAGCCTCAGCCAGTAAGGCTGGCCAGGGAGATGGAAACGAGAGGTTACAAACTTTCTAACTCTGCTTCAGAGCTTAAAAAACACAAATTAAAAAAAACACAAAAACACAGGGGCCAGTTTTGTTTAGTTTTGCTTCAGCTATTTTTCTGAATTTCTCCTCTAGGGTGCAAAGGATCAGCCCTGACAAATAGCAATAGCAATAGCAGATTTTTATATACCGCTTCATAGGGCTTTCAGCCCTCTCTAAGCGGTTTACAGAGTCAGCATATTGCCCCCAACAACAATCCTCATTTTACCCACCTCGGAAGGATGGAAGGCTGAGTCAACCCTGAGCCGGTGAGATTTGAACCGCTGAACTGCTGATCTAGCAGTCAGCTGAAGTGGCCTGCAGTACTGCACTCTACCCACTGCGCCACCTCGGCTCTTGTAATGTAATGACAGCAAATAATCTTGAGAGGAGTGATTGAATACAAGATTGGTTAATGACCTAACAGACCCATCAGCAATGGGAGGAGTGCCCTTCCCAATCTTAGTTTTTAGTAATGGGAGTTGGCAATAGAGGTGGTTGATATTTAAAGTGACCAGATTTTAAGATAGGTAAAGCGGGACACCATTGACCGGGGGGGGGAGGGAGGGCGCCTCGGGGCACCTGAGCTGTAAAAGAAAGAAAAAGAGGGCTGTAAATGGTGCTTTTACAGCCCTCTCTGAACAGGTTACAGGATGGAAAGGGAGGAGGGAGGCAAAGGAAGGAAGAAAGGGACACGGGACAAATTTTGAAAAAATCGTGGCTGTCCCGCCAAAAGCGGGATGTCTGGTCACCTTATTAATATTGGGGTTCACACTGTGCTAAAATACCATCGTTATCTGGAGGACATTGCCAACCTATTTCCACAGTGATCGTATCGTTAATTACAGAAATAACTATGAATTCAAGTCCCACTTGAACCATGAAAGCCAGCTAGTCATTCTTTCTCAGCCCAACCGACCTCACAGGGTCGCTGTGGTGGAGAAAATAGCAGGAGGAAGGTGTGTTGGCTTGAGTTATGCGTAAAAATAAAAAAGGCGGGATGCAAACAAACAAACAAATAAAAAATACAGTTAACTGAAGCAAACAGACTTCTCTACAAAGGGGTTTATTGCAGGGACGTGGGGAGGCAGGGCCTCACCACTGTCATCATGAAAATAAAAAAATGTAAAAGGAAAAAGGCAAGAGCTGAGGTCAGGCTGAGCTAGTTGCTGCCAAAATCACCGTGGATGACTCTGCTTAGTGCTTAACTGTTTAAAAAAAGCCTCTAAAATAGTGCCCTCTACAGGAGGAAGCAAGAGAATGACGTGCCTCATCTACGTCAGGAATTTTTCGGCTTTTAACCCTTGCTTAACTCTGCTCGAGTGATCATAAAAAGTCAGACTAGATGAGGCACGTTGTTCTCCTGCTTCTTTCCTGAGGAGGAAAACCTAAATTTTCTGAATCCTGCTGCAATTGTGTGTGTGTGTGTGTGTGTTTGAGAGAGGGGGGAGGGAGGGAGAGAGGGAGGAAGGAGGGGAAGGGAGAAGAAAAAGAAAGAAGGAAACTTATTTAGCAAAGGAGAAAAACAAATGCTGTCGCTTTAAATCGGAACTGAGCATGCCTGGCTGTGGAATTCTGGGAGTTGAAGTCCACTAGTCTAAAAAAATTGCTGCCTCACCAGCCATAAACCTCACCGCACGTCACTGGTATATTGTGCCAACTGAAATGTTTGCTTCAGTTTTCTCAAATCTTGTATCCTTCAGCTGCACTGGATTTCTACCAGATTTAGAAAAATTGCTGTATTTACTTTAATTCACTGACAGAAGATACTAGGAAATGTCTATTGATTTAAAAGTTGCAATCACCAAATGCCGGAGCAAACCTGGTTTAAAAATGACTGGCGGACCAGCCACAGAGATGCATGCATGGAATTAATGGTACCTTTAAAAAGACAGTCCGAGTTTTCCCACAATATCTGCCAGATGCTTCAGGACATGTAGTTGAATGAAAAATCTCATGAGAAGGAACACGTGCGTAGGCCAGCCGCTTCTCTCCCCGGATCATCCATATAAACACGTCAGGCATACTGTTCTGTGGCTTTGGTTTTCAATGAAGAAGAGAGCAATGAAATAGCTTGATTAGTCTTGCTAATATCTGACATTATTTGTAGACTTCCTTGGAAATGCCTCCTCAGAGAACAGGCCCATTCGAAAGTGCTTCCTAGGCCAACTTAATTTTCAATGTCAGATAAAATAGCAATAGCAGTTAGACTTATATACCGCTTCATAGGGCTTTCAGCCCTCTCTAAGCGGTTTACAGAGTCAGCATATCGCCCC